>NC_061108.1:139191774-139211774 GCF_015104395.2 Macrobrachium nipponense
CACATCTGCACTTATGGACGTATATTGACGTTTATTTATGTATACATATATATATATATATATATATATATATATATATATATATATAGCTATGTGTATACTACATATATGTTGATATTGTACATTTTTCTTTTTATAATTTATATATATATATATATATATATATATATATATATATATATATCTACATACATACATACATACATACACACACACACACACACACACACACACATATATATATATATATATATATATATATATATATATATATATATATATATATATATATATTTATTACTAAAATTAAAAATGTGCAACATAAACAACAAAAAAGCCCTGATAAATATACCACATCTATTAAACGAAAACAAGATAAAATTTCGCATTCTACATATGAAAAAAAAAAATTAAAATTGAAAGTCGCTCGCTGCGTGAACGAGGATGGCGGGCAGTAAAGGAGTAAAACAAAAAAAAAAAAAAAAAAAAAAAATGCAAATTGCCAAAAGTGGAGATATTACACCATACGAAGAGCGAAGCGGTGCAAAAATTACGACAATTTACCAGAAAATACTGAAGCAGTTCACATTGTGACAAAAATCTTTTAGCTCTCCCCATCTATCGTGCATTCTGTAGCTGCATTTTGTGATACGTTGAACACCCCTGGTTTCTTGCTGTATTTTATAGCCTGTAAAGGTAAGCTGAATGTACGAGGTTCACTAAAGTTTCAGCAGAAGTTCCTGACTGGACGAGTAGGTTGCTTGTTTGTATGGCGTTCTTACGTTGCACAGAACCTTTGGTTATTCAGCAACGGGACCAACGGCTTTGCGTGACTTCCGAACCACGTCGAGAGTGAACTTCTATCACCAGAAATACACATCTCTAACCCCTCAGAGAAATGCCCGAGAATCGAATACGAGTGGGTGCATGCTCGCCTTGTCAATCTGGTACCCCGAGTTCGTTCCACGCTGCCGGCAATGTGGAATCAGACGAATTTAATTCTAGTGATCATAAATTCATTTCTCGATATAATGTGGTTCGTATCCCGCACTAAGCTGTAGGTCCCGTCACTAAGTAACCAATTGGTTCCTAGCCATGTACATAAAAATCTAATCCTTATGCCAGCCCTAGGAGAGCTGCTAATCATCCGAGTGGTCTGGTTAAACTAAGATATACTTAATTCTATACGTCTCAGAATGTTGTAGAAGAGCGTGACGTCACGCTGACGCAATACGAGCCGATAATTAGTATCGACTTCATCCAAGAGAGAATGTTTTAGCAAAGAAAACAGCGTGACGTCACGCTGACTCAATACGAGCCGTCAATTAGTATCTGATTGCTTTAGCGGAGATAACAATGTGACGTCACAATGACGCCATACGAGACTACTATTAGTATGAGTTTTCCTTTAGACGATGTTCCAGGAAAGATAACAGATAGCAGGTGTCAATGAATAGATGGAGAAATCATGAATAAGTCATCTGTGTAGCGATTTTACATGAGCATTAAGTTAACTGAATCTTGAAGCGTTGCGAAGATAATGAGAAATGTACCAGAATTTCGTAAACACCTTTGCTTACCTGACGTGAATCGTTATTTAAAGACCCAGCAAAATAAGCCAGACAATTCATATGAAAGACACGGACTGTGGTAATTAGAAATAGCACCAACGCCTCTGCTAAACACACACACATATATATATATATATATATATATATATATATATATATATATATATATATATATATATATATATATATAGAGAGAGAGAGAGAGAGAGAGAGAGAGAGAGAGAGAGAGAGAGAGAGAAGAGAGATCTAACAATGAGAATTCGCTGTACTTCGTCAGAAACAGTAGGCACCTATCTTGCAAAAAATCAGAGAGAGAGAGAGAGAGAGAGGAGAGAGAGAGAGAGAGAGAGAGAGAGAGAGTGCTCTAACAATGTAAATTCTCAGTATCTCATCAGAAATAGGTAGCGCTAATTAACCTTAGATAAATAATACAATATGATACCTGTGACCTTTTTGTTACGCAACAATAAGCACCTGCAGATGGGAGCAGACTATAAATGAGTTCTTTTGAGGGACCTATCTATAACAATGCATTAGAAAATACTCTATTCCAATTAGGATGAAGTTTCCTTGAACTGAATCTCTATAACAGTTCATCAAATAATAAGTTTTGAGTTATTGTCCTTGAAGTTAAAATGTTTAAAGAAAAGAAAAAAGAAAAATTTTCTTTTCTAAAGTTATCTATCACTTTCCTAAAAATTATAAAGGATATTATCCATTTTTTAGGGGCAAAATTTCGTATGCGCATCTTTCAAATTTTTTGAATGATTTGCATCGACAGCGATTTTATCACTGAATTCCTGTTTCAGCAAAGTTTTAAAGTTTGTGCGTCTCTCTGTCAACACTTAATACTTACATGAAACAGGAAGTCAACGATAAAAATTCACCTTCTATTCAGATAAAAAAAAAAAAATTGAAAAAATGTATATTCTACACTTTGGCCCCACCGTCCCCCCCCCCCCCCCCCTCCCCCCCCCCCTCCCCCCCCCCCCCCCCCGGCCAAAAAAAAACAAAAAAAACACGGCGACTTGTCCGAAATAATATACGAAAGTCTATATCCTTACACCCTCTTACAAATTTCAAGTCGTCACCTAAATCATCATCATAATTATTATTATTATTATTATTATTATTATTATTATTATTATTATTATTATTATTATTATTATTATTATTATTATTATTATTATTATTATTTTTTTTTTTTCTATCACAGTCCTCCAACTCGACTGGGTAGTATTTACAGTGTGGGGTTCCGGGTTGGCATCCTGCTCCTTTTATTATTATTATTATTATTATTATTATTATTATTATTATTATTATTATTTATTATTATTATTATTATTGAACTGAGGAACCCTCCCGTAACGGGGTTGTAATATTGACAATTAAAAGTCACAGTAGTGCTGAAAATATATTTTTTGTACAATGCTGAAAGTCTCTCCTAGTAATTTTTAGCATGTACAAAAATATATTTTTTAACACTACTGTGGCTTTTAATTGTCCAAGCCAAACACCAGCTACCTTGCAGTAAAGAATAAGTGGTACGAACACCAACCTGAAGGAGTGATAGAAAACGACATCAGGCAAAGATCCTCTGGGACTATGGTATCAGAACAGATATGGTGATACGTGCAAATAGACCAGAAGTGACGTTGATTGACAAATCAAGAAGAAAGTATCACTCATTGATGTTGCAATACCATGGGACACCAAAGTTGAAGGGAAAGAGAGGGAAAAAACAAAAAAAGGATAAGTATCAAGACCTGAAATAGAAATAAGAAGGATATGGGATATGCCAGTGAAATTGTACCCATAATTACAGGAACACTAAGCACGATCCCAAGATCCCTGAAAAGGAATCTGGAAAAACTAGACGCTGAAGTAGCTCCAGGACTCCTGCAGAAGAGTGTGATCCTAGAAACGGCGCACATAGTAAGAAAAAGTGATGGACTCCTAAGGAGGCAGGATGCGGAACCCGGAACCACACTATAAATACTTCCCAGTCGAATTGGAGGACTGTGACAGAGCAAAAAAAAAAAAAAAAAAAAAAAAAATTAAAAAAAAAAAAAAAAATTATTATTATTATTATTATTATTATTATTATTATTATTATTATTATTAATATTATTATTATTATATTTTTGAAAATTCCCAATAAGAATATTGGCCAGTTACCCAGAAACACCGCTGAGCCTGAGAAGCGAATTGTAAGAAAAATAGAAAAAACATATATAAAATCAACTCGCTTAATTCTGCCATTTTTAACAGTATATTATTATTATCATTATTCATAAAATCTCACAATGGAGTAAATATAAATGCATAATGGATCATATATAAAAACAGCTTTCGTTTATATAAATATTTCTAATATAGATCTACATTTACACCAATATGGATTTTTTCACCATTATTATATTATTATTATTATTATTATTATTTTTTTTTTTCTTTTTTTTGCTCTATCACAGTCCTCCAATTCGACATTCGACTGGGTGGTATTTATAGCGTGGGGTTCCGGGTTGCATCCTGCCTCCTTAGGAGTCCATCTACCTTTTCTTACTATGTGTGCCGTTTCTAGGATCACACTCCTCTGCATGAGTCCTGGAGCTACTTCAGCCTCTAGTTTTTTCTAGATTCCTTTTCAGGGATCTTGGGATCGTGCCTATGATCCTATGATTATGGGGTACGATTTCCACTGGCATATCCCATATCCTTCTTTTTTTTTTATTTCTATTTTCAGATCTTGATACTTATCCATTTTTTTCCCTCTCTTCTCTTCAACTCTGGTGTCCATGGTATTGCGACATCAATGAGTGACACTTTCTTCTTGACTTTGTCAATCAACGTCACGTCTGGTCTTTGCACGTATCACCCTATCCGTTCTGATACCATAGTCCCAGAGGATCTGTTGCCTGATCGTTTTCTATCACTCCTTCAGGTTGGTGTTCGTACCACATTATTACTGCAAGGTTAGCTGGAAGTATTATATTATTATTATTAGAAAAAGAAGAAAAGAAGACGACACCCGAAGTTGCATTACAGAGAAAATATTATCAGAATAAAATTGGTTTCGGATATAACTTCAAGAGTAGGGCATGAAAACTGTGAAAAAATGCAAATCAAGCTAAACATTTCTTGCCACGGAGTTCTTAAGTGTGTGATTAGGCTGTCTTGGCGTCACCGCATCATCTAGATTTATGTTCGCCAGAGTAATGGAATAATTGGAATAAGGAAATTACTATTTTTTACTTATTTTTATAATTCATTTTTTGATAGTTTGTGGTTATCGCGGGAAATGTGAGACTAATATTAAAGTAACTCAGAAGGAGAAATTTATATATATATATATATATATATATATATATATATATATATATATATATATATATATATATATATGTATATATATATATAATATATATATCATATGTATATGTAAATAAATTCCTCTGTTGAAACAGGATGCGTCATATATATATATTATATATTATATAGATATAATAATATATATATTATATATATATATATATATATATATATAAATATGTTGATTTTTTCGTTCATCATTCATATTTACAGGATCAAAATAGAAAAGGAAAGGTATAATCCCTCTCTCTCTCTCTCTCTCTCTCTCTCTCTCTCTCTCTCTCCGGGGTGAACAGAAAGTGAACTTTTACATTAGATAAACCTGGAAGAAAAATGAAAGATAAAGTATAAGCATTGTTCGGTTACCATTACATATATATATATATATATATATAATATTATATATATATATATATATATATACATATATACTATATAATACTAACCGGACAATGCTTATACTTCATCTTTATGTTTCTTTATGTCTTATTCTCTCCAGTTTTTTAATTCCAAGAAAGGATCTCGTATGCACCCCTTTTCTCGAGAGGGAGATTTTTTATTTTCTTTTTATTTGCCAATCAACTTTCTACGTATTTTGACTATCGATGTTGCAACGGGGATGAACAAAACAGATCCTCTCAATACTTTCTTTCAGGTCTGTGTCTGCAACTCAAAGGAATTGGTTTTTGTTTCATCTCCCCATAATGTCAGTTCTTGCATTTTCTTCCAGTAATTTATCTAATGTAAAACTTCACTTCCTGTTCACCCCGAGAGAGAGAGAGAGAGAGAGGAGAGAGAGAGAGAGAGAGAGAGAGAGAGAGAGAATGAGAGAGAGTATTCATTTTTAAAATGTAAAAATTCTCTTCCCATTCACCCTTAAGAAGAGAGAGAGAGAGAGAGAGAGAGAGAGAGAGAGAGAGAGTATTTCATTTTTAAAATATAAAAATTCCTTCCCATTCCCCCTTAATAAAAAGAAAGTGAGAGACGAGAGAGAGAGAGGAGAGAGAGAGAGAGACGAGAGAGAGAGAGAGAGAGAGAGAATCATTTCTAAAGTATAAAAATTCCTTCCCAATTTACCCTTAAGAAAATTTTTTAGTTAACTTGTATTAGTTTATATACATTATATATTATATATATATATATATATATATATATTATATAATATATATATATATATTAATATATCATAAATCTATATATATGTGTGTGTGTGAAAGTGTGTTTGTAAGGATAAACAATCAAGTACTTTAAAAAATGAAAGAATACACGAACAAGAAGGATCTAAAAAAAAAAAAATAAATAAATTGTACAAAAAATGATTGTCAAAGCCAATCTAGTCTAACATACCACTACATGTAATATACACGAACTCTGCCTAACCTTTCATCCTCGATAAATCTTCATATCTCTCCCTTGGAAGTTTCAGTCATAAAAAAAAAACTCAAGTATCAACTTTTCTTTTGTACCTCCTACTTTCTTATCCACGAACATTTTGGGTTACAATCAAAACTCTCTCTCGTGGAACTTTGTATTTATTCTTTAAAAGTTTCGAGGACATGAAACGAGTATTATTTTTTCTGTCCACTGTCTTTCCTAACCTTCTTACTTTATACTTCTCGCTATATTTCTTCTCTGCTGGTTTCTTCATTTCCTCCTCCTCTCCTCCTCCTCCTCCTCCTCCTCCTCCTCCTCCTCCTACCTCCTCCTCTTCTTCTTCTGTTTCTTCTTCGTCTGTCAATGGACACGGGATCTGTAGCTGTTCACTGTTTTTCTTATATTTTTCTTACTCAGTTTTCAAGATCACTGCCATCCTCCTCCTCCTCCTCCTCCTTCTCCTCCTCCTCTTCTTCTGCTTCTTCTTCTTCTTCTTCGTCAATGGTCACGGGATCTGTAACTGTTCAATGCTTTACTTTTCTGCATTTTTTTTTACTCAGTTTCAAGATCACTGCCATCTCCTCCTCCTCCTCCTCCTCCTCCTCCTCTTCCTCTTCTCCTTCTTCTTCTTCTGCTTCTTCTTCTTCTTCTTCTCGTCAATGAAGACGGGATCCGTAGCTGTTAACTTTTTTACTTATCTGTTTTTTTTTTTTTACTCAGTTTCAAGATCACAGCCAGCCATTCATTCTGGAAGCGTTGGTCACAATACATTTTACCATCCCTTAATTTCTTTTCCAAGTGACCCCACCCTTTTTCTTCCATCTCAGACCGAGACTATAAGGCAAAGAGACCAGGGGAAGAGGAAATATAAAGGTTACCCTCGAGTGTGAAACTTTTGTTCTGGCGAGAAATAATGGTTCGCCCTTTCACCTTTTGCTCAGAGCACAAACTCGCTCGGGAATCTACAATGACCTTTATCCTGAAGCATTGACATCTTCCGGCTGTCAACATAACAGGTAGACGAATTTGCTAGCTTGAGTTTTGTTGCAGTTTTCTGAGATGTAGGCAAGCACACTTTCTGGTTTCAGTTTTCTATAGAAGAGATCTATTGAGATGGCTCTGTACGTCCGCGCTTTTTTCTGTCCGCCCTCAGATCTTAAAAGCTACTGAGTCCAGAGGGCTGGATATTGGTATGTTGATCAACCACCCTCCAATCATCAAACATACCTTTTTCTGTCCGACCTCAGATTCAGTCAAAATAAATGTCAGAAAAAGGAGAAATTTCAATCCTCAATAAAAATATATGACAGAAAAAGGAGGAATTTCAATCCTCATTAAAAAAAATGTCAGAAAATAGGAGGAATTTAAATCCTCAGTCAAATAAAAAAGTGCAAAAATGGAGAAATTCCAATCATCAGTCAAAGATGGACGCAAGAAGGAGGAATTCAATCCTCAGTCAAGACAACTTTAGATAAAGGAGGAATTTCAATCCTCAGTCGAGACAACGTCAGAAAAAGGAGGAATTTCAATCCTCAGTCAAGACAACGTTAGATAAAGGAGGAATTTCAATCCTCAGTCAAGACAACGTCAGAAAAAGGAGGAATTTCAATCCTCAGTCAAGACAACGTCAGAAAAAGGAAGAATTTCAATCCTCAGTATAAAAATGTCAGAAAACGGAGGAATTTCAATCCTCAGTATAAAATTGTCAGAAAAAGGAGGAATTTCAATCCTCAGTAAAAAAAAAAGACAGAAAAAGGAGGAATTTAATCCTCATTCAAAATATGGCGCGAAAAGGAAACATTCCAATCATCAATCAAAGATGAACGCAAGGAGGAGGAATTTCAATCCTCAGTCAATAAAGGTACCAAGGAGGAGGAATTTCAATCCTCGGTAAAAAAAAAAAAAAAAAAAAAAGATGACGCATTTTGTTAGCCCTGACTGAGCAAAGGCCAAACGAAATTCCTCACCTCCCAATAAGCTTCCCGCATCGTCTTCCCCCTGGTCTTTCCTCTCATTGATATCTGGCATTTGGGGGTAGACTTTATGGCTGCAATTGCATTAGGACCCCTGCTCCCCACCCCCCCCAATTGTATTATTCCCACCCCCTTCCCCCCACCCCTACCCGGCCCCTGTAAAAGCGTATCCAGTCCTCTCCTTTCTTCCTGCAGTGTTTCTCGTGAAGTATTGATACATTCAACAGCATTCGATTCGAAATTGTGGAGAAAAAAATAAAAATAAAAACGTCGAGGACTCAGGTGTTGGTTGTCGTAATGCCACCTAATTGCCAATGAATAAACAAATAAACAAATAAAAAACAAAGAAATGATTAAGTAAAAACGTTGGGATTCGTATAAACACTCACTTAGCCTCATCAAAAACACTGATAATCGACAATGGTAAAAGAAATGTAAGATTAGCGTTAAGAGTCGGTATATAATTCCGAGTAAATGTCATCTGCTCACACACAGACATATACGTACAGTGTGCAAGTATAACTATATATAATATATAATATATATATATATATATATATATATATATATATATATATATATATGCATGTATAACTGAATCACGAAAATATGGAACTTGATGAACATACAAATAAAGACAAAATGCCACTCTTTATATATATATATATATATATATATATATATATATATATATATATATATATATATATATATATATATATATATATATATACATCCATTTTAAAAATGACATACATTAAGCCACCGTAATCCAGCAGACTCTTCAGTCGTCGTACTTCCATCATACCGTTTCAGCAGTTTAATTTTCTACGCGATTTAAAACTGGGACGAATTTAGCCAACTCTTGCTTAATTACTCCACTGATACTTCACTCCCAGTCAAAGTTGTGTAATTAAAAGAGCCGTTCTTCCATTACAGGTGAAAAAGAATGCTCACTCAGCACCGAGATCATTTTGCGTAATGAATGAATCAGACGTTTTCTCTTTGGAGTGAACAGGAAAATTCACATCAATGTAACATTAATATCGGTAATGAAAGTTTACTGAAAATTAGTTGTCATTAAAATCCTTAATTAAGAGAGATGGCCATTGTGACTATCACTATAATGAAATTTGTCTCTTAGATGGATGTAGAATAACAATGAACTTGCATCACATACCCCGTGGCATTTTTTATATTCACGAATTAAGCTGCAAATGTCGTTTAATATCTAATTCGCTCTACTTAGGGGAATATCATCGAAGGGGAATCATAATTGAGTAAACGATCCGGTAGCTGGGAGACTCGAACTCCTGACAGTACCGATCGACGACTTTCAGTGGAAGTCGTCGATCAGTACTTTAGGGAGTTCGAATCGCCCGAGTCGAAACATTTGTCAGTTTTAGTTCCCCTTCGGCGATATTCCCGAAGTTGAGCGGATTGGATATTTAATATGTGTAGTCTAATGTTGGCGAATGTAAAAATGTCAAGGGGTTACGTGATAAAAATTCATTTTAATCTACATTCATCCAACTGACATAAACTTCAGTATAAAGATCTTTGTCACAATGGTACTCTTTCTCCATCGGGTATTTTATATTAACTATGTATTTTAAGAAGTTTAAGTTACACTGATCTAGTTCTTTTTATTATAAGACATTTATAGTTTCATGTTTGTGAGCTGAATAAAATACAAGTAAAAAATGCGCCGAAGTGATCGAGTTTTCTGTACAGCGTATAATCAAGACCACCGAAAAAAGATCTATATTTCGGTAGTCTCGGGATAATGCTGTTTGAGCCGTGCCCCATGAAACTCTCAGCCGGCCGTAGTGGCCTGTGTTTTTGCGCTGACAGACGCACGTTCAAGGCTAACTTTAACCTTAAATAAAATAAAAACTACTGAGGCTAATGGTCTGCAATTTGGTATGTTTGATTATTGGAGGGATGATAATCTACATATCAATTTGCAGCCCTCTAGCCTCAATAGTTGTTAAGATCTGAGGCGGACAGAAAAAGTGCGGACGGACAGATAAAGCCATCTCAGTTTTCGTTTACAGAAAACTAAAAAAACGAGTATTGGAAATGGCACTGGAGGAATAATAATGTTGAGACTCTGACACCTGGTAAATAAAGAACCAGACCACATCATGAGTTGCCTCAATTCAAGCAATCCACAAGATTAGAATTCCCTCAGACGATTTCTGTCAGTTTTCAGACTTGCAGATTGAGGAGGGGGGGGATTGGCAAGCCACACGACAGCGAATTAAAGTTTGTCGTTTCTCCCTGCGTGTTGGAGGAACGAAAACGAGTTGGAGGCTGCGGAGAGTTTGTCTCCAACTTGGTGGTGGCGACCAGAAGCGGCAGCTGGGGGTGACAGTCGTAAATCAGATTTTGCGTTGGGTGTTGCGACCTCTTCTCTCTTCAGCCCTCCATTGCTCCCTTCTCCTTTCCCTCGTCTTCCTTACAGCATCCTTCCCAACCCTCCTTCCCCAACCCCTTCTGTCCTCCTACACCCCTTTTGCATTGGTCCTACCGATTCGACAGTCCGGAGTTCGATTCCCCGCTCTGCCAACGTGGAATAAGAAGAATTTGTTTCTGAGTGATTGGAAATTCATTTCTCGGTATGATGTGGTTCGGATCCCACAATAATAAGCTGTAGGTCCCGTTGCTAAGTAACCAATTGGTTCTTACTCACGTAAAAATGATCTAATCCTTCGGGCCAGCCCAAGGAGAGCTGTTAATCAGCTTAGTGGTCTGGTTAAACTTAGATATACTTTAGTTGTCACTATAATGATGGAGTGGTTGTTGGCTATGACGTCACGCTGACAACAATACACAGTAGGAATTGCTAATTTATATTTGTGGATATGAATGCACTGAGATTATAACAGCCTCCTTAGGGGAAGCGGTTGCAGTGTATAGATCATTATCAACGCCTAGAAAATGATTTAGAGGTTTATGTAGGGATAAAGAGCTGAAGAACGAGTTATGTTAAAAGCTTCTCATCCAAAAGGCATGTTAAAATCTAAGACACACAGGGTGTCCATAAGTCCCAGTACAATTACAAGTATTTATTGCTTGTGATGGTACTGGGACTTTATGGACACCCTGTACCTTTCTCTCGTATACAATACTATCTCTCTCTCTCTCTCTCTCTCTCTCTCTCTCTCAGCATGCAAACTGTGTAAGGTTTGGTATAGCATAGTCAATCCACAAAACCTAATCAGAAAATGTGCTGCATGCAACATTCCGACCCATCCACAGTGTGCTGAGGTAATACAAGATTTGAGAAAAGATACAAGAATTTTTTGTTCAACATGTCTATCATGGATAGACAATGTTATTAAATCAAGATTGAATGTACAAATAGTTGAGGATGAAGAAGAAGAGGAAGAAGAAGAAGAAGAAAAAAAAAGAAGAAGAGGGAAAACGGAAGAGAAGTAAACAAAAATGAAATGACAGAAAAAAATAAGGAAAACAAAGAACAAGATAAAAGTATGGATGCAGAGATACTCATTGATACTACATATGAGGCAATAAAGCAGCATACCTACGAAGAAATAAATTACGATATGACAACAGAAAAGCAAACCCCGAAGAGGCTCTACCCAGATCTATACAATGACGGGAAAGAGGAAAAAATAGACAAGAAAGACAAAATCTGCAACCTTTTGAAAAGAGGGAATTGCAGATTTGGAGAAAGATGTTACTACAAACATCCTAAGATATGTCAAAACTATGAAATATATGGTAAATGTGCATACTTAGATGGATATGGGGATGATTGCAGAGATCTGCATCCAAAAATATGTTAATAAAAACCTAAAAGAAGGAAAAGGATGTAAGTTCGACAAAAAATGCAAATATATGCACCCTGTTAGCCATGAATCATAATCAAATAAATAACCAACCAAGTAATAAAATCCAAAATAAGAAAGAAACAAATAAAGAGAGAAATCAAGAATATCAGGTAAAAGAGAAAAGCAAACCACCAATGAGATATGCAGAGGTGTCAGCAAAAAATTTCAAGCATCAAGCTCCGAAATTCTACTCAAGAGATAATAACTGTATTTATTATGCAAGAGGATATTGCAGAAACGGAGAAAATTGCAGATTCAGACACAAAATGAATAATTATGATGAAGGAAGATCAAATATTATGGAAAAGTTGGATTTTTTAATGTCAGAATTTCTGGAAATGAAAAAAAGAACAACATACCAGAACAGGAAAGAGACATGGGAAAATCCTTATTACTACCAGTATTAAATGAAGGAGAAAACACGCAAACCATCACAGTGATGAATGCGCAGGGTTTAGTTACGAGTAACTCAAAAAGAAAAATAGAGTACTTAGAAGAACTAACCCAAAATGAAAAGAAAATAGATATAATGAATATAAGTGAAACCTGGTATTCCCAAGAGACTGGGAATGATGATCAAATAAAAGGGTTCCAAACTTATAGATCAGATAGAAAAAATAGGAATCAAGGGGGAACCGCAATATATGGGAAAGACAAAAAACAAGGACCAAAAATATATGAGAAATATAGTAACTCAGAATGTGAACTAAGAGCGGTAGAATTTGAATCTGAAAAATTGATGAACATAGTAAATATATAGACCTCCTAATACTAAAGAGTTTGACTTAATAATTGAAAATTGGATGATATATGTAGAAATCACAAGGACTGGACTATTCTCCTATCTGGTGACTTCAACTTTCCTTTTGTAGAATGGAAAGAACGAATAGGAGATTGTGGTTGTACTTATACATATAAAAAAGAGAGTAATAGTAGTGCAGAAGATAAGAGGCAATTTGAAAAGCTATTAGATATGCTACTAGAATACAACATTCAACAAATAAATCACCTGCCAACAAGAAAGGAAAATACTTTAGACCTAGTATTTGTGAACGAGATGAATTATGTTAAAGAAATAATAGTTTATAATGCGAATATTTCAGACCATAATGTCATAGAATTAACAGTTCATTCCAAAAGCAAGTGAAAATAGAGATAAGCAAGAAATGAAAAAGTGGGAAGGATATGGAAAATACAACTTCTACAGTAAAAATATAAATGGTCAGAAATTAATGAAGAATTAAACAAAGATTGGGATAACATTTTCGTAAGTGATGACATAAGGGTAAATACGGAGATATTATATAAAATATTGGAGAAAATAGTGGAAAAATATATACCGAAGAAGAAAAGTAAACATCATTCATGCATACCAAGAGACAGAAGGATCTTGTTCCAGAAAATCAGAAAGTGGAAAAAAGGTCTTGCAAAAGAAAAAAATGCATGGAAAGTTATAGAACTAAAAAGTAAGATAGAAAATGCAGAACAAAAGATTGATACAATCAAAAGAAAATGAAAAACGGGACTTGGAAGAAAAAACCCTATTAAATATCAAGCAAAACCCCAAGCTATTATACTCATACGCGAAGAAGATGAATAAAAGAAGAATAGAAATAATGGCCTCTGAGAATTGAAGGGAGATTAACGAAAAAAAAAGAAAAAAAGGAAATTTGCAACATACTGGCAGAACGATATAAGAGAGAATTCACCCCTAGAATAGATAATGAAGATAATGATATAGAAGTAAGGGATGAAAATAGTGATTTTAGCTGACATAGATATTAATGAAGCTGATATTGTGCAGGCTATTAATGAAATTAAAAATGGAGCTGCTGCAGGGCCTGATGGAATTCTGACTATTTTGTTAAAGAAAGTAGTTCATTCTATCGCAAAGCCACTTGCAATATTATTAAGACAAAGTGTAGATACAGGAAAGATTATGATGAGCACAAAGTAGCATATTTATTACCCCTACTTTCAAAAGTGGATCAAGCACTAGAGGCAAGTAATTATAGGCCTGTGAGTCTAACATCACATATTTAATGAAAGTGTATGAAAGGGTAATGAAGAAAAATATTATGAACATTTAATAAAAAATAATTTGTTTAATAAAGGACAAACATGGTGGTTTCGTACCCGGAAAAAAGTACACAAACCCAACTGTTAGTCCACCGTGAGAACATATTCAAAAATATGAAAAGCGGAAATGAAACAGATGTGGTTTATTTAGACTTGCAAAAGCTTTTGATAAAGTAGACCATAATATATTAGCGAAGAAAATTAGAAAACACAATATCGTGGATAAAGTAGGAAGATGGTTAAAAGAATTTTTACACAACAGAAAACAGATAGTTATTGCAAACGACGAGAAATCGGATGAAGTCAAGGTAATATCCGGTGTGCCGCAAGGTACGGTGTTAGCTGCAATACTGTTTGTTATTATGATTGAAGACATAGACAATAATGTGAAGGATTCGGTTAGTGAGTAGTTTCGCAGATGACACAAGAATAAGTAGAGAAATTACTTGTGATGAAGATAGGAACGCTCTACAAAGAGACCTTAAACAAAGTATATGATTGGGCAGAGGTAAATAGGATGGTATTTAACTCTGATAAATTTGAATCAATAAATTATGGAGACAGAGAAAGAAAGCTATATGCATATAAGGGACCTAATAATGAGACCATCACAAATAAGGAAGCAGTTAAAGACCTTGGTGTGATGATGTAATAGGAACATGTTATGCAATGATCAAATAGCAACTCTGTTGGCAAAATGTAAAGCAAAAATGGGAATGTTGTTACGGCACTTCAAAACAAGAAAAGCTGAACACATGATTATGCTTTATAAAACATATGTTCGTAGTCCACTTGAATATTGCAATATGATATGGTACCCACACTATCAAAAGGATATTGCACAAATAGAGAGTGTACAAAGGTCCTTTACAGCTAGAATAGAAGAAGTTAAGGACCTAGACTACTGGGAAAGACTACAATTCTTAAAATTATATAGTCTAGAAAAGGAGAAGAGAAACGCTACATGATAATTCAGGCATGGAAACAGATAGAAGGAATAGCAGAAAATATCATGGAACTAAAAACAAAAAAATCAGAAAGAGCAAGCAGAGGTAGATTAATAGTGCCCAAAACTATACCAGGAAAAATAAGGAAAGCACACAGGACATTAATCCACTACGCACCAGCATCGATAATGCAGCGTCTATTCAATGCGTTTGCCAGCTCATCTGAGGAATATATCAGGAGTGAGCGTAGATGTGTTTAAGAATAAGCTCGACAAATATCTAAACTGCATCCCAGACATCCAAGATTGGAAGATGCAAAATATACCGGAAGATGTACTAGCAACTCTCTGGTAGACATTAGAGGTGCCTCACACTGAGGGACCTGGGGCAACCCGAACAAGATGTAAGGTCTGTAAGGTAAGGTAATAAGGTCTCTCTCTCTCTGTCTGTCTCTCTCCTAATAACTGAGCTCTTCTTTCTGTAAATTTCCTATTACCTTCTGTAACTTCTTTCAATGAAACAACACATTCTTATGGATTCATCATCTGAATAATAATAATAATAATAATAATAATAATAATAATAATAATAATAATAATAATAATAATTCCAACTCAGAACATAATAATGTGTGGCGCCGTGGCAGAGTGGGTTAGGTCGTCAATGGACTGGTTAAGCAACATTGGGGCTGGTCAGTCGTTGGATGGGTGACCGCTCTCCTCGTCGTTGATTCCTTGGGAAAGGATCTTTACCATAATTTCCTCAGTTTACTCAGCTGCAAATGAGTACCTATCCCTGATGGGGTAGGGTCCAGCTATGGGTTAAATAGCAAAACTCAGCAATGATGTCAAGAAATGAAGGAATAAACGACAACGACGTAAATGGAACCTCTGGCAACAGAGGAGCTTCATCCGGCAACCAGGTATTCAACCCAATTGAAGGGGAAGACGGTCAGGTACTTGGAGGTCGTCATCCAGCAACTGATCACCACAACGACAGGAACCAACAGCCTGAGATTGGAGCTACAGAAGCAAACCAAAGGAAGAAATGGACAAGATAAGAAAATAAGGAAATATGGAGATGCTACATCAAAAGCAACCCGACGGAGAGAGGATATAGAAGAAGGTTGATCAACCTCTGGAATGAGAGGAATTACACCCCCCAAACAGAGCAGAGGCTGGCAGACCAAGTAAGGAACATCAAGAGAAAGAACTGGCTCTCCCCAACAGAAATAGAAGAACTGGAAAGGAAAATGTCACACGACAACGAATTTCGCGAAGACGAACTGAGAGACGATGCCACAGAAGACGACAGGGATGATGAGGTATCAAACAACGACACACGAAGAAACACCGACGAAGTAACAAAGAGGACGGAATGGGTAGAAAAGATTAGACAATGGATGGAGCCAGATACAGAGAGAACAAAGATCCCCTCCATGAAAGCCTACAACACCAAGAAATTAAGGGAGAAAACAAGTGAGGACAATAAAATAATGGGCATAATACACACCACCAGTATCACAGACACAAATAACTTGGCATATGCAGGAGCAAGATTAGTAGCAGAACTGATGGGGATTCGAACACCAACACCACCAGCACAACCAACCCAACAGAAACCAAAACAGCAACTTCCTTGGAAAAGGCGCCCGGAAAAGCAAATCATGGTGATAAGATCTGACTTGAGTAAACTGAAAGAGATGGCAGAAAAAAGGCTAAGAAGCAAGAAAACAAGGGAGGAACTCAACGAGAAATAAAAAGTACAAGAGAGGGGATTAAACAACATAATAGAAGATGTAAAACCGAGGCTTAAGGCCAAAGCACAAAAGATACAATGGTACATGAACAGGAATAAGGGATACCAACAGAACAAACTATTCGGAACCAATCAGAAAAGACTATACAGCCAACTAATAGGGGAAGACAACCACCAAGAAATTCCTGAAGCCGAACCAAGCAATCCGGTATCTCACAACAAACATGCAACATGGCTCGAGGAAGTCAAAGTAGAAGAAACAGGGAGAATAAAACAAAGATTCGCAGAGATCACGACAGACACAGTCAGACACCAACTAAAGAAAATGCCAAACTGGAAAGCCCCGGGTCCCGATGAAGTCCATGGATACTGGCTCAAAAACTTCAAGGCCCTACACCCACGAATAGCAGAACAACTCCAGCATTGTATCTCAAACCACCATGCACCCAAATGGATGACCACAGGAAGAACATCATTGGTACAAAAAGACAAGAGCAAGGGAAATATAGCCAGTAACTACAGGCCTCTCAACTGCCTACCAATAATGTGGAAGCTACTAACAGGTATCATCAGTGAAAGGCTATACAACTACCTAGAGGAGACAAACACCATCCCCCACCAACAGAAAGGCTGCAGAAGGAAGTGTAGGGGCACAAAAGACCAGCTCCTGATAGACAAAATGGTAATGAAGAACAGTAGGAGAAGGAAAAGCAATCTAAGCAAGGCATGGATAGACTATAAGAAAGCCTTCGATATGATACCACACACATGGCTAATAGAATGCCTGAAAATATATGGGGCAGAGGAAAACACCATCAGCTTCCTCAAAAATACAATGCGCAACCAGAATACAACACTTACAAGCTCTGGAATAAAACTAGCAGAGGTTAATATCAGGAGAGGGATCTTCCAGGGCGACTCACTGTCCCCATCACTCTTCGTAGTAGCCATGATTCCCATGACAAAAGTACAACAGAAGATGGATGCCGGGTACCAACTCAAGAAAAGAGGCAACAGAATCAACCATCTGATGTTCATGGACGACATCAAGCTGTATGGTAAGGGCATCAAGATAATAGATACGTTTATCCAGACTGTAAGGATTGTATCTGGGGACATCAGGATGGAGTTTGGAATAGAAAAATGCGCCTTAGTCAACATACAAAAAGGCAAAGTAACGAGAACTGAAGGGATAAAGCTACCAGATGGGAGCAAAATCAAACACATAGATGAGACTGGATACAAATGCCTGGGAATAATGGAAGGAGGGGATATAAAACACCAAGAGATGAAGGACACGATCAGGAAAGAATATATGTAGAGACTCAAGGCAATACTCAAGTCAAAACTCAACGCCGGAAATATGATAAAAGCCATAAACACATGGGCAGCGCCAGTAATCAGATACAGCGCAGGAATAGTGGAATGGACGAAGGCAGAACTCCACAGCATAGATCAGAAAAACAGGAAACATATGACAATACACAAAGCACTACACCCAAGAGCAAACCAGTGAAGATGAGTGGCTAAAGAGTGCATGGGAAGAAGGACTAATAAAAGTAGACGAAGACTCAGAAATATACAGAGACAGGAGAATGACAGACAGAACAGAGGACTGGCACAACAAACCAATGCACGGACAATACATTAGACAGACTAAAGAACTAGCCAGCGATGACAAATGGCAAAGGCTACAGAGGGGAGAGCTAAAGAAGGAAACTGAAGGAATGATAACAGCGGCACAAGATCAGGCCCTAAGAACCAGATATGTTCAAAGAACGATAGACGGAAATAACATCTCTCCCATATGTAGGAAGTGCAATACGAAAAATGAAACCATAAAATACATAGCAAGCGAATGCCCAGCACTTGCACAGAACCAGTACAAAAAGAGGCATGATTCAGTGGCAAAAGCCCTCCACTTGAGCCTGTGCAAGAAATATCAGCTACCTTGCAGTAATAAGTGGTACGAGCACCAACCTGAAGGAGTGATAGAAAACGATCAGGCAAAGATCCTCGGGACTATGGTATCAGAACGGATAGGGTGATACGTGCAAATAGACCAGACTTGACGTTGATTGACAAAATCAAGAAGAAAGTATCACTCATTGATGTCGCAATACCATGGGACACCAGAGTTGAAGAGAAAGAGAGGGAAAAAATGGATAAGCATCAAGATCTGAAAACAGAAATAAGAAGGATATGGCATATGCCAGTGGAAATCGTACCCATAATCTTAGGAGCACTAGGCACGATCCCAAAATCCCTGAAAAGGAATCTAGAAAAACTAGAGGCTGAAATAGCTCCAGGACTCATGCAGAAGAGTGTGATCCTAGAAACGGCGCACATAGTAAGAAAAGAGATGGACTCCTAAGGAGACAGGATGCAACCGGGAACCCCACACTATAAATACCACCCAGTCGAATTGGTGTACTGTGATAGAGCAAAAAAAAAAAAAAAAATAATATAATAATAATAATACCGTTAAAGATAATGGCAGAATTAGGAGAGCTGATTTTATATATTGTTTTTTCTATATGTAAAATATATAAAATCAACTCTCTTAATTCTGCCATTCGCTTTAACAGTATTTGCCTAAAAGAGGGTATTTTACGAAGAAAATAATAATAATAATAATAATAATAATAATAATAATAATAATAATAATAATAATAACATAAATGTAGTAGTGACCATCAACAATAGCAATACTAATAATTCTCAAAAGAACTGAAATAATAATAATAATAATAATAATAATAATAATAATAATAATAATAATAATAATAATAATAATAATAATAATAATAAATAATAATAATAATAAATAATTACATAAATGCAGTAGTGACTATCGGCAACAGTAATACCAATAATTCTCAGAACTGAATCCTTCAAGAAACTGTGGTTCCATGTTGCCAAAAATTTCTGCAACACAAAACATATTTTTCCGAAAGAAAAAAAATAGGGTACAAAAATACGACAGAATCCACCATCTCGATCACTATATACATTATGAACGACGCGAGGATATCCCCCGTTTGTCTAGATAACCTCCAGGAATTT
>NC_061108.1:139216774-139236774 GCF_015104395.2 Macrobrachium nipponense
CTGTTGATTATTGTCGTTGTGGTGATCAGTTGCTGGATGACGACCTCCAAGTACCTGACCGTCTTCCCCTTCAATTGGGTTGAATACCTGGTTGCCGGACGAACTCTCTGTTGCCAGAGGTTCCATTTACGTCGTTGTCGTTTAATCCTTCATTTCTTTCCATCATTGCTGAGTTTTGCTATTTAACCCTAATAATAATAATAACCCTATTTTATTATTAATTATTATTATTATATTATTATTATTATTATTATTATTATTATCATTTAGAAAGTGAATCCTATTCATATAGAACAAGCCCACATACCATTAACTTGAAATTGAAGCATCCAAAGAATATTGTGTTCATTGTTCTAAGAGGTCCACAATAAAAATGTGAAAAGTTCGTGCATAATTTATAAGCACTTTTATAAAAGCTTTCGAACCCTTCCCTGGGTTCATCTTCTTTAGACTGAAGATGAACCCAGGGAAGGGTTCGTAAGCTTTTATTAAGTGATTATAAATTATACAAGAACTGTTCACATTTTTATTATTGTGGACCTCTTAGAACATTGTATAGACTCTCGTGTTAGAGAATTTTTCCCAATTGGTTTCATTAGAAAGGAGTAAGAAAAGGTAAAGGGAAATACAGAAATAAGAGAGCTCTTATAATAAAAAACAAAGACAAAACAGTTTCATTTAGAGCCAGTCTCGCTTGCAGTGCTTCCTCCAGAGGGCAAAACTATGCACTTGATGTGATTCGTATTGAGACAAGAAAGTATTAAAACACTGAACGTAATTGTGTATTAAATGTGATCGTAAACTGTTTAGTAGCCATTTCTGTGCAATCAATTCAAAACAATCGGTTTAAATGATTCTGAAATGGATGGAAGATGTATTTACCAAGCTAAAGTCGTATTAGTTATGGAATGTTAATGCTTAAATTTACTCATTTCCAAGGATTCTAGAGACATTATTCTAAAAGTGACACTCAATTTCAGTCTCAATTTCCATAGTTCTTCTAAGGTGATAATACATCAACCAGAAAAGAAAGGAAAGCCAAAACCATTTGACAGGCGTAGAAAATAAGCGCTGATATATTTCAAAGTTTCTGTATTGATGCAGTCAGTTTTATTACAACACAAAATGATCTAGCATTCCCTTGTTGAACAGTGAATTAAATAGTACAAAGGAACACATTAACAGACTTGGGTCATCAGTGTCTCGTTAAAATGTAAACCAAAATAACAAAACACAAAACCAGGGATTTTGGCTGAGATAATTCTTACAGTCAATACCACCGAGGTGAGACAATTCATAAGACATTCTCTCTCTCTCTCTCTCTCTCTCTCTCTCTCTCCTTCCTTCTTCCGATATATTTTGATGACTGATAAGAGGGGGAACTTGATTAACAAATTTACGCAAGATAGATTGTTAATGAGATTTTCTAATTGAAAGCCAGAGAAACCCCATATTTGCAATCTATGTCTTTATATTTCAAAGACGCGTCGTTTGTCAAAGGGTAGTTTTTTATTTGCTCTTTTCCTTTCTGTGTGAATAACTTCGTTTCAATAACTCTCTCTCCCTCTCTCTCTCTAAGCAATCTTCCTCTCTATTGCTCTTTCCTTTTTCCCTCATTTGTGTGTGGCAATATCATGATTTGATTGAAGTGAAAAGTGAAAGCAGAATATTCTCTCTCTCTCTCTCTCTCTCTCTCCTCTCTAAGCAATCAGTGTGGAAGAGTTTAAAAGAAAGCTAGACAAAAGCATTAGGACACTGTGAATGCACCGTAAAACCTGCCCCTAGAGATAAGTGAGCACACGATGTCTCCTCTGATGGACTAACATGTCTTTGAGACATCCTAATCCTTGTAACTCCTCGTAACTCATTTGTGTGTGGTAATATCATGGCATGACTGAATTGGAAGTGAAAGCAGAACGTAATTATAATTGGAAACGGACTGTCTGAATGCTTTGGTGAAAGCAATTATTATTATTCGATTGAAAAAATGACTGGAAAGCACACCGATTCTGATTAAAGATAAAGTCGCAGAAGTATAATAGGGACCAGGGTTGGTGATTTTTAAATATTTTTAAAAAAATAAAAAAATTAAAAAATGTGATTTATTTGATTTTTTTGACTCACTTGATTTTTTATTTATTTATTTATTTATTTTTGTTAGATGTTTTTTCAATAATTTTCTTCCTCAAAATATATTTTATGACAGGAATTACTATTGATTTAATTTTTAGGTTCCGAGTTACTGGCCTAAAGTATCTTACTAGCTTTTTTTAATATCAAAATAAATAGATGCAGCAAAGTTATGCTTAAATTTTTATTAACCTCCAACCAATATTTTTCAATTTGTTTGCTGTCAAAAAAAAAAAAAAAAAAAAAAAAAATCATGATTTTTTAAATGTAAAAATTAATGATTTAATCACTTGATTAAATCAGTTTCATTTAATCATTACCAACCTTGGTAGGAACTGGAAGGAGGGTTGAAGGATCACTGAAAGGAGCTGCGGATGAATATTGAAACACGAGAGGCAGATTAAAAGGGGGTTATGGTGGGCTTTCTCAAACGAGAAGCTCAGATATTATGCACAGGGTTTTTTTCAAGAGGTCGAATGGAAAAGTCACGCAGAGGAAGTTAGTGGAAATATGTGAGTTGGAATATTTCTATTTATTAGGTTTGGGATATTCAGAGAGAGAGAGAGAGAGAGAGAGAGAGAGAGAGAGAGAGAGAGAGAAGAAGGGAATAAAGAGAAAGAAAATACATATAAAGAGGAAATGAAGTGACGAGAGAGAGAGAGACGAGAGGAAATAAGAGAGAGAGAGGAGAGAGAGAGAGAGAGAGAGTAGAGATACATTAAAGAGGATAGTGACGGAGGGGGGGGGGGAAAGAGAGAGAGAGAGAGAGAGAGAGAGAGAGAGAGAGAGAGAGAGAGGGGGGAAAGAGAGAAAATACATATAAAGAGGAAATAAAGTGATGGAGAGAGAGAGAGAGAGAGAGAGAGAGAGAGAGAGAGAGAGAGAGAGAGAGAGAGAAATATTTTCTACACTTGTTTCCTTCAAGTCACATATAAAGGTTTTCTTGAGGATACTGAGAGAGAGAGAGAGAGAGAGAGAGAGAGAGAGAGAGAGAGAGAGAGCACTGACATAATCTAAGACTGTCTCAAGTCGAATGTAGTATGGGGATGAAACCGGGTGCTAGGAGCGAGTTATTAAGGTTATATAACTGGTTAACTGGCAACTCGGTGGATGACCAGTGTACGTAAGGTATGTCCGAACGAGGGAAAGACTCCATGACAACGAAAGATATTGGAAAATTGTTCCTTAGCATGGGAGAAAGGTCACTCAGGAGATTTGAGAATAATAAGGACATAGATTTGCTTTGACTGGGAAAAATAAGAGAGCATGTTTTCATATGATTTGGTAAATGGAAATTAATAATGGTAGAAATACGATACGCTTTTCATAATAATAATAATAATACTTTATTAAAAGTAATGGCTACTTCAGCAGCGTTACACTTGTAGAGATTCTTCTCTATTTTGCGAATAGCGGCTTTTTCAGTGCTACTTAAACAGGCTAGTAGAGCGCCTATAGAGGTCATGGTAAAATACAGGGTCAAAATAGGTGTATATATTTGAATTTTACAGATAAACTATGATACCATAGTCATCAAAGTCATTAACGATTTTCTCTCTCTCTCTCTCTCTCTCTCTCTCTCTCTCTCTCTCTCTCTCTCTCTCTCTCTCTTTACTTAAAGCGAGCTTTCGTCTGGAGCTGCCAGACATCCTCGGGCTGGGAAGCTGAGGGTGGACTGATCTTGGTGTTGTTGTTTGTTGTTGGAGATTAAGCCAGCCTTGTGCTGGCACGGGCTCTTGCTCCTAGAGCAGCCCGTAACTGGAATATCTGTAAAGATACAAAAAACAGTGGCTTGGCGGTTAGTTTTTGGAAAGGAGATAGGGTGACAGGCAGGATTGCAACCCCTTTGAACCTTACGGTACCCATCAGTAGGCGTTACCTATAAACATTTTAGGCACAATATATATACATGTGTGTAGCATCTGAAAATATTGCAATATATATCAAACCAACATTAAGCAAGTATTATAGTATATATACATGTTCATGCATACTCACACTTATACATATGCTCCCAAAGATGTTTATGACTCCCATTGCAACCAGTGAAGTAGAGGGTTTGTGCATTGTGTGGCTTTCATTGGTTTTTGTTTACAAGACAATAGGAGATTCCCATGTGTCTATGGAGAAATGCCGTGTGATTTATCTTTTTACCTGGGAGGTGGGTGAGACTTTAGGAGATTCCCATGTGTCCCTATGTTATTTAAGATGTGTCTGGTGATCTGTGCCGGTGTCAGCTCTATTTCAGTTAGGTTCGATCTGAAAGACTGTGTCTCTGGGCAGTCTAGTAGGTAGTGTTTGAGGGGCTGGATTGCCTCTTGGTCACAGTACTGACATAAAACTTGCCCTCATTTCCTATCATTTGCCAGGTGCACAGGTATCCTAGCCTTAATGTGTGTGATGACTGAGAGTTTTCTAGTGGTTTGTTTTGTGATGTCATGCGGCGTTAGATTTGTGACATCCACATACCACTTGGACGTCCTTGACTCTTGTAGATAGTGACGTCGTACTTCACTCTCTTCTTGGAGTTTGGCATAGCTTTTTGTCATTTCCTTTAGGTGTGTTATGGATGGTTGCACTTTTATGCTTACTGTACTGCAGCTGAGGGCACTTTTGGCAAGGATGTCAGCTTCATCATTTCCCTGGATTCCCACATGGCTGGGTATCCAGTTTAGTGTGACTCTCCTGCCAGCAGCTTGATGTGAATTGGCCAATGATTTTATGGCTGTTATCAGTGTCACATTTTCTTTTGGATTTGTCGCTTTGATAGCGAGTATTGCTCCTTTGGAGTCAATATGCACTGTTGTGTGTCCTCCTTTTAAATTGGAATTTTCTAAGGCTTTTAAGATTGCCATTAGTTCCGCTTGTAGTATGGAGGCATTGTTGGATAGCCTCCAGCTTCCTTTGAAGTCTTGGGCAGCCACTGCTGCTGCAGTTGCTGGAGCTTCTGGGTCAACTGAGCCATCAGTGTAATATATGTTTTCAGCTGCTGTGTTCCCGATTGCTTCTTTTCTGCTGCAGTTTTCATTTGTGCTGCTGTGCACAGTGCTTTGTTTGCCGGTAGTATTGTGAAGTTATACCGGATTGGGTCTTCGACCCAGGGAGGTGGTTTTTGGTATCCCTCAGGTGGGGGACATCCTTTGTTATGTGTTTCACTGTGTCCTGCATACCCAGTTCTCTCAGTGTCTGGAGTATACTACCCGCATAGGTTTTGGGCGGTCTAGTTCTTCGTGCAGGTTTATACACGCTTTGCATTTTGTTTTTGTGTGGTCCATTTCTGTCGTTTCTGATGGTTTTGCACAGATGGCAATGTTTCTTTGGCCTATCCTGTGCTTGAGAGACTGCAGTTGTGTCTCTGCCCTCAAGAGACAAATTCTTGTCCACATTGGGGTGGGGCTCCCTAGTATCAGTCTCATGGCGTTGTTTGGATGACTTCCAGCCTCTGCTGTTGATCCTTTCTGAGATTTGTCAGGACTGGTGCTGCATATTCTACTTGTGCTCTGATGGTTTGTATGTAGAACCTCCTGAGCAGATGGTATGTCGCACCTTCTTGCAATGATGTGATTTTCTTTAGGGCATTAAGCCCTATTTTTGTTTTGGCTTGGAGGAGCTGTATTTGCTTCTCAGGAGATAGTGAATCTGCAATGCAGACTCCAGATATGTGCAGCTATCCACCCAGTCTATGACGTCTCCTTTCAGTAGAAGGTTGGGTGGATTTTGATCATGTTTTATTGCCATGGCTTTTGTCTTATTTCTGTTGATTTTGAGTCCAGTTGTGTGCACTTGTCCTCAAGTTTTTGCAAGGCTTCTTGCATCTTTTGGAGCTGTCTTTGAGAGCCGGAGCTGACGATGCAAACATCGTCAGCATATATGAAGACCTCTACTCCTTGTGGTAGCTCTAGACAGGCTATATTTTCCATAAAGGACGTTGAATAAGAAGGGGCTTAGAATGCCCCCGCCCCCCTGTGGAGTGCCGTTGCAAAGAGAGTAGTATTCTGACATTCTGCCTTGGAACACTACTCTTGCTTCTCTGTCTTGCATGTATCCTTTTGTCCATGTAAGCAGGTGCCCTTGATCCTCTTTCTGACTAGGGAGGAGAGGATGGGTTGCTGCATTGGCTAATTCATATGCCTTTGCTAGATCTAAGAAGACCACTATGGATTTCTGCCATTTATGGCACTTAGCACACTGTGAGGCACTCATGAGTGCCTACGCCTTCCCTATAGCATAGAGCCTATGGGTGTAGGGGCCCTGCTTTCCATAGTAGTCTGTTCATAACCATTCTTTCTGCAACCTTTTCAGTGCAGCTGATGATGGGATATTGGCCTATATGCGCCTTCCTCTTTTGGCTTAGGTATTGGTTGTGTGTCTTGCTGTTGCCATTTCTTTGGCCTGGTGTGCTCTGCATAATGTCCTGTTTACCAGGAGTAGATATACCTGTTTGGCAGGGTCTCCCATGTGTCTCAGCATGCTGTAAGTGATTGCATCTGCCTCAGGGCTGTCTCTTTTCCCTTGCTGAGCGCACTGTTTATTCTTCTATAGTGGAAGGTAGTGTCGTGTCATCAGGCGTGTTGCAGGCAGTATTGATTTCCTCCATCTCGCTGGGAAATTTCATTTATTTTTTTTCCTGTGTTGTTTGGGGAAGGTTGTGATTTTGTCCTTTCTGCGAAGTTTTCTGGCCTATAGTGGCAGCTTCTTCTTGTGGGTTGGGGTGGATGCTTTGCGCTGTTCTTCCTTCCCTGCAATTTTTGCAAAGGAATCTCCAGATCTGGGTTACTGGAGTTTGTCTGCTGATGTTTTTTTTTGCACACCAATCATACAATGCCTGTTGTTTAATTTCTTTTGTCTCTTCAGTTGCGTGGGCTATTACCTCTCTGATTGATCTGTGCATCTCGTCAGATGGTTCCCGTCTGAAGAGTTTCCGCACTCTGTTAACTCTGGCATTGAGTTCTTTGACCCTTTCACAGTAGTACCATGCATCTTTGTGATCGATCTTGGATCGTTTGATCTTTGGCATGGACATGTTTGCTGCCTCTCTGAGTTTGTTGATGAAGTGTTCTATATCGTTTGCAAGGGTTTTCAAGGTAGTTCCTTGCCCATCTCGTCATTATGGCTTCAAATGTAGCCCAGTTTGCAAACTTGGGGTTCCATCTTTCTGGTGGCGGTGGTATGGGGGGCGATCTTGGTGCGGTGTCCGTCCTCCTTATATCTGTGGTTGACAGCAGGGGGTCTGCCCCATGCTTGTCTCCTATTGGCTGGTGGCGGTGAGTCTTGTTTTCATTGGCTGCCTGAAGCCAGGTCTCAAGCACCACTTTCTTCGGGCCGATGGTTGCGTTGCAGCATATCCTGCAGCCGCCTGGACCTCCTAAGCGGCGCTGTAACATTGATGGGCGTTGCGCTACGCTGTGGGACGTCACGGCTACTTTGATTTCCGTGACGTCCCATAGCGTAGCGCAACGCCCATCAATGTTACAGCGCCGCTTAGGAGGTCCAGGCGGCTGCAGGATATGCTGCAACGCAACCATCGGCCCGAAGAAAGTGGCTTGAGACCTGGCTCAGGCAGCCAATGAAAACAAGACTCACCGCCACCAGCCAATAGGAGACAAGCATGGAGCAGGACCCCTGCTGTCAACCACAGATATAAGGAGGACGGACACCGCACCAAGATCAGTCCACCCTCAGATTCCCAGCCCGAGGATGTCTGGCAGCTCCAGACGAAAGCTCGCTTTAAGAAAGAAAGAGAGAGAGAGAGAGAGAGAGAGAGAGAGAGAGAAAATCGTTAATGACTTTGATGACTATGGTATCATAGTTTATCTGTAAAATTCAAATATATCACCTATTTTGACCTGTATTTTACCATGACCTCTATAGGCCGCTCTAATAGCCTGTTTAAGTAGCACTGAAAAAGCCGCTATTCGCAAAATAGAGAAGAATCTCTACAAGTGTAACGCTGCTGAAGTAGCCATTACTTTTAATAAAGTATGCTTGAGAGAGGGTCTGCCTCCTAAGTACAATAATAATAATAATAATAATAATAATAATAATAATAATAATAATAATAATAATGTCATCGGTACAGAATTTCAATATGATAATTACGACGATGTTTACCGGAAGGGACTTGTTGTGTAAACAATCCTGCGCCATATGGGAAATGATGATGTTCCATTACTGAGCTCATATAAAAGGAATAGAAGATTCATCTCTGAATGACGTATCCTCAAAATATTTAGGAACTGATTGATTTCATTTCTGGGAAATCAACCTCCTTTTAAAACACAGGTAATTTGTATTCAAGAACTTATGGATACCGCTTATTATTTTTCTTGTGCATATATTATATACATACTATATATATATATATATATATATATATATATATATATATATATATATATAGATATATATATACATACATACATAAGCCAATATCACAGGAAAATGACAGGCAGAAGGTCAGTATACCAAGCGCTTTCTCCTATTCTTTTTTATTTTATTTATTTATATATTTATTTATTTTTTGCACAGACAATGCCTAAATAAACAGGAGAAAGCCCTTTGTACTGACACCTTCTGCCTGTCATTTTCCTGTGGTAATCGTATATATATATATATATATATATATATATATATATATATATGATATATATATATATATATATATATATATATATATAATACTTCGAAAGGAGAGCGACTCCTCAGCAAGCGATTTGTCTTTGAATATAAAGACAACGCAGATTGCAAAATGGGTACCCTGCTTTCAATTAGAAAATCTCATTAACAATCAATCTTGTGTAAATTTGATCATCGCGTTCCCCCTCTCATCGCTCATCAGAATAGATTGAAAGAAGGAGAGTCTGATGATTTCAGAGAGAGAGAGAGAGAGAGAGAGGATGATTATCCGAGATGATGACTATTCCTCAAAGATGTTGGACGAGATGTTTCTTTGCTGAATAGATTGCACAAGCGTATTAAAGATTAATTGCTTTACAGCCAAAAATAATAATAATAATAATAATCTTATTATACTATAATGGGCGTTGTGTCTGTCCGTCCGTCTGCCATTCAATCACGGCCAACGGCTGGCCCAATGGGCATGAAACTTGCCAGGGTTATAGTGGGAACCCCTAAGATGGTTTACAATGGGGTTTCATCAAACCTCACCCTTCCTCCGAAGGGGTTGGTGCTGAGAAAGGGATTCCCTGAAACAGGGCTGGTTCTGCCCACAGACTTAGTTACTTTACGAATTTATCGTACATAATTTCTGTATACACATGACTTATCATTGGGAAAAGAATACTATCGGGTAAACATCAATGACATAATAGTTAAAACACTAGCGAGTCACTTATATGAAGCAGCAGATGAATATGTTTTTAGGAAGAATTGGTAAATTGCTAGTAATAATAATAATAATGCTAATAATAATATTTCCGTGCATTTGTTTCTTTGGGAAACAAGAAGTGATGAATAATGATGTAATCACAAAAATATTCAACTGATAATGTTTCTCATCGACTTCCATAAGTAATGATTCTACAGTTAAACGCAAGGAGATGCTACATGAGTCTCTGCTTTGTCTTACTGTGCCTTCAATTTGAAAGGTAAATTATAAAGCACAAAGCTTTATGGACGAGACTAAATACACTGAACCTATCAGCTAAAACAGTGATATCCTTAGACATTAGAATCAGAAAACATTTTTTGACAATTTCTACAAATTATTACTATTATTATTATCATTATTGGGTAGAACAACAGAGAAGAGGAAATTACCTAGTTGGGCATTTGACCACTTTCTTCATCACCATTCCTGACATTTTTTATACATTTTTATGTTAAATTGTTCATTCGACTGAAGATGAACCCAGGGTAGGGTTCGAAAGCTTTTAAATTAGTTTTATAAAATCTTACTACTGCTACCATCAGTATATTATTGTGGACCTTAAAGAACACTTTTATTATTATTATCATTATTATTATTCAGAAGATGAAACATATTCACATGAAACAAGCCCCCCAAAGGGGCTACTTGACGTGAAATTCAAGCTTCCAAAGAATACGGAGTTCATTAGAAAGCAGCAAGAAGAGACATCAGAAAACAATCACTTGAATGTCCATACAAGACGACATTCAGTTCAAAATTAAATGTCTAATTCTGGAACTCGAAAACACACTTCACAAATCCCACAAAAAAACCCTCATTTCCTCCAGCATTATCTAAATCCAGTACATGAGATGAATAAAGATTTATCTAAAATCCTGCACATAAGATGAATAAGGATTCATCTAAATCCTGCTCATAAGATGTATAAGGATTCATCTAAATCCTGCTCATAAGATGTATAAGGATTTTATCTAAATCCTGCACATAAGATGAATAAAGATTTATCTAAAATCTTGCACATAAGATGAATAAAGATTTATCTAAAATCCTGCACATAAGATGAATAAAGATTTATCTAAAATCCTGCACATAAGATGAATATGGATTTATCTAAAATCCTGCACATAAGACAAATAAAGATTTACCTAAAATCCTGCACATAAGATGAATAAAGATTTATCTAAAATCCTGCACATAAGATGAATAAAGATTTATCTAAAATCCTGCACATAAGATGAATAAGGATTTATCTAAAATCCTGCACATAAGATGAATAAGAATTTATCTAAAATCCTGCACATAAGATGAATAAAGATTTATCTAAAATCCTGCAGATAAGATGAATAAAGATTTACCTAAAATCCTGCACATAAGCTGAATAAAGATTTATCTAAAATCCTGCACATAAGATGAATAAGGATTTATCTAAAATCCTGCACGTAAGATGAATAAGGATTTATCCCAACCTGAAGACGACAACCCCTTCGCCCGATACATACACCAGGCAACAGAGCTTCGTCCAGCATCAGGCATCAAATGGAACGCATCTCAGGTGTTGAATCCACCCAATTAATATCATCATCATTCCCTCGAACCACCGACTGAGGGAGATAATACTCTCCTTCAAAGGTAAAGGAAATCGAGAGAGCGTCGTTTTCTCGTTGTCAAATGACCGAATAAACTATATCGGCAGCTTTCCCTGACAGGACATCTGTCTGTACGTCAAGACAGATAAGACAGCATAAAGAAGACGTGCACAAACAGCTATACACACGAGCACGAAAGAAGCGTGGAGTGCTTTTGGGAGGGAATTATATTATTATTATTATTATTATTATTATTATTATTATTATTATTATTATTATTATTATTATTATTATTATTACCATATTTATTATTATTATTATTCAGATGAAACCTATTCATATGGAACAAGTCCACCACACGGGCCACTGTCGTGAAATTCAAGCTTCCAAAGAATATGGTGTTCAATTGAAAGAAGTAACAAAAGGTAATTGGAAATACAGAGAGAGAGACCTTACCTTACCTTACAGACCTTACAGTTCGTTCGGGTTGCCCCAGGTCCCTCAGTGTGAGGCGCCTCTAATGTCTACCAGAGAGTTGCTAGTACATCTTCCGGTATATTTTGCATCTTCCAATCTTGGATGGTCTGGGATGCAGTTTAGATATTTGTCGAGCTTATTCTTAAACACATCTACGCTAACTCCTGATATATTCCTCAATGAGCTGGCAACGCATTGAAATAGGACGCCTGCATTATCGATGCTGGTGCGTAGTGGATTAATGTCCTGTGTGTTTCCTTATTTTTTCCTGGTATAGTTTTGGGCACTATTAATCTACCTCTGCTTGCTCTTTCTGATATTTTTAGTTCCATGATATTTTCTGTTATTTCTTCTATCTGTTTCCATGCCTGAATTATCATGTAGCGTTCTCTTCTCCTTTCTAGACTATATAATTTTAAGGATTGTAGTCTTTCCCAGTAGTCTAGGTCCTTAACTTCTTCTATTCTAGCTGTAAAGGACCTTTGTACACTCTCTATTTGTGCAATATCCTTTTGATAGTGTGGGTACCATATCATATTGCAATATTCAAGTGGACTACGAACATATGTTTTATAAAGCATAATCATGTGTTCAGCTTTTCTTGTTTTGAAGTGCCGTAACAACATTCCCATTTTTGCTTTACATTTTGCCAAAAGAATTGCTATTTGATCATTGCATAACATGTTCCTATTCATCATCACACCAAGGTCTTTAACTGCTTCCTTATTTGTGATTGTCTCATTATTAGGTCCCCTATATGCATATAGCTTTCCTTCTCTGTCTCCATAATTTATTGATTCAAATTTATCAGAGTTAAATACCATCCTATTTACCTCTGCCCAATCATATACTTTGTTAAGGTCTCTTTGTAGAAGCGTTCCTATCTTCATCACAAGTAATTTCTCTACTTATTCTTGTGTCATCAGCGAAACTACTCACTACCGAATCCGTTAACATTACTGTCTATGTCTTCAAATCATAATAACAAACATATTGCAGCTAGCACCGTACCTTGTGGCACACCGGATATTACCTTGGTTTCATCCGATTTCTCCATCGTTTGCAATAACTATCTGTTTCTGTTGTGTAAAAATTCTTTTAACCATCTTCCTACTTTATCTACGATATTGTGTTTTCTAATTTTCTTTGCTAATATATTATGGTCTACTTTGTCAAAAGCTTTTGCAAAGTCTAGATAAACCACATCTGTTTCATTTCCGCTTTTCATATGTTTTTGAATATGTTCTCACGGTGGACTAACAGTTGGGTTTGTGTACTTTTTCCGGGTACGAAACCGTGTTGTCCTATTAAACAAATTATTTTTTATTAAATGTTTCATAATATTTCTTCATTACCCTTTCATACACTTTCATAATATGTGATGTTAGACTCACAGGCCTATAATTACTTGCCTCTAGTCTTGATCCATTTTGAAAGTAGGGGTGATATATGCTAATTTGTTTTTGCTCATCATAAATCTTGCCTGTATCTACACTTTGTCTTAATAATATTGCAAGTGGCTTTGCGATAGAATGAACTACTTTCTTTAACAAATAGCAGGGACTCCATCCGGCCCTGCAGCAGTCCATTTTTAATTTCATTAATTGCCTGCACAATATCAGCTTCATTAATTTCTATGTCAGCTAAATATTCACTATTTTCTTCCCTTACTTCTATAGTCTTATCTTCATTATCTATTCTAGGGGTGAATTCTCTCTTATATCGTTCTGCCAGTATGTTGCAAATTTCCTTTTTTTTCATTCGTTAATCTCCCTTCAATTCTCAGAGGGCCTATTTCTATTCTTCTTTTATTCATCTTCTTCGCATATGAGTATAATAGTTTGGGGTTTTGCTTGATATTTAATAGGGTTTTTCTTCCAAGTCCCGTTTTTCATTTTCTTTTGATTGTATAATCTTTTGTTCTGCATTTTCTATCTTACTTTTAGTTCTATAACTTTCCATGCATTTTTTCTTTTGCAAGACCTTTTTTCCACTTTCTGATTTTCTGGAACAAGATCCTTCTGTCTCTTGGTATGCATGAATGATGTTTTTACTTTTCTTCTTCGGATATATTTTTCCACTATTTCTCCAATATTTTATATAATATCTCCGTATTTACCCTTATGTCATCACTTACGAAAATGTTATCCCAATCTTTGTTTAATTCTTCATTAATTTCTGACCATTTTATATTTTTTACTGTAGAAGTTGTATTTTCCATATCCTTCCCACTTTTTCATTTCTTGCCTTATCTCTATTTGCACTTGCTTTGGAATGAAACTGTTCAATTCTATGACATTATGGTCTGAAATACTCGCATTATAAACTATTATTTCTTTAACATAATTTCATCTCGTTCACAAATACTAGGTCTAAAGTATTTTCCGTTTCTTGTTGGCACGGTGATTTATTATTTGTTGAATGTTGTATTCTAGTAGCATATCTAATAGCTTTTCAAATTGCCTCTTATCTTCTGCACTACTATTACTCTCTTTTTTATATGTATAAGTACAACCACAGTCTCCTATTCGTTTCTTTCCATTCTACGAAAGGAAAGTTGAAGTCACCAGATAGGAGAATAGTCCAGTCCTTGTGATTTCTACATATATCATCCAATTTTTCAATTATTAAGTCAAACTCTTTAGTATTAGGAGGTCTATATATTACTATGTTCATCAATTTTTCAGATTCAAATTCTACCGCTATTAGTTCACATTCTGAGTTACTATATTTCTCATATATTTTTTCCTTGTTTTTTGTCTTTCCCATATTGCGGTTCCCCCTTGATTCCTATTTTTTCTATCTGATCTATAAGTTTGGAACCCTTTTATTTGATCATCATTCCCAGTTCTCTTGGGATACCAGGTTTCACTTATATTCATTATATCTATTTTCTTTTCATTTTGGGCTAGTTCTTCTAAGTACTCTATTTTTCTTTTTGAGTTACTCGTAACTAAACCCTGCGCATTCATCACTATGAGGTGTTTGCGTGTTTTCTCCTTCATTTAATAAAATGGTAGTAATAAGGATTTTCCCATGTCTCTTTCCTGTTCTGGTATGTTGTTCTTTTTTTCATTTCCAGAAATTCTGACATTAAAAATCCAACTTTTCCATAATATTTGATCTTCCTTCATCATAATTATTCATTTTGTGTCTGAATCTGCAATTTTCTCCGTTTCTGCAATATCCTCTTGCATAATAAATACAGTTATTATCTCTTGAGTAGAATTTCGGAGCTGATGCTTTGAAATTTTTTGCTGACACCTCTGCATATCTCATTGGTGGTTTGCTTTTCTCTTTTACCTGATATTCTTGATTTCTCTCTTTATTTGTTTCTTTCTTATTTTGGATTTTTATTACTTGGTTGGTTATTTATTTGATTATGATTCATGGCTACAGGGTGCATATATTTGCATTTTTTGTCGAACTTACATCCTTTTCCTTCTTTTAGGTTTTTACATATTTTTGGATGCAGATCTCTGCAATCATCCCCATATCCATCTAAGTATGCACATTTACCATATATTTCATAGTTTTGACATATCTTAGGATGTTTGTAGTAACATCTTTCTCCAAATCTGCAATTCCCTCTTTTCAAAAGGTTGCAGATTTTGTCTTTCTTGCCTATTTTTTCCTCTTTCCCGTCATTGTGTAGATCTGGGTAGAGCCTCTTCGGGATTTGCTTTTCTGTTGTCATATCGTAATTTATTTCTTCGTAGGTATGCTGCTTTATTGCTCATATGTAGTATCAATGAGTATCTCTGCATCCATACTTTTATCTTGTTCTTTGTTTTCCTTATTTTTTTCTGTCATTTCATTTTGTTTACTTCTCTTCCGTTTTCCTCTTCTTCTTTTTCTTCTTCTTCTTCCCTCTTCCTATTCTTCTTCATCCCTCAACTATTTTTGTAATTCATTCAATTGCTTGATTTAATAACATTGTCTATCCATGATAGACATGTTGAACAAAAAATTCTTGTATCTTTTCTCAAATCTTGTATTACCTCAGCACACTGTGGATGGGTCGGAATGTTGCATGCAGCACATTTTCTGATTAGGTTTTGTGGATTGACTATGCTATACCAAACCTTACACAGTTTTGCATGCCTTGTTTTGGCATTATTTTTTCCATAATGCAATCAATTAGGATATTCACAAGATTCACCTTATTTCATTTTCTTTGTCGGAATACGTTGGGTTTATGGTATATTTCTTTATGAGTCTCTTGACCACTTGGATTTTATTTGGAACTTCTTCAATTATTTTCAAGATGTTTTCATTAGATTTGTTCCGTTTGAAGGATTATATCCTTCTAATATATCTATGAATGCTTTTGTATCTTTTTGGGGGGGGGGGGGTTAGGACTGTTGCTGATTTCATAGATGAGAAATGCCAGTTTCCCTTCCTGCTACCTCATCGTATTGCGAATCTGCTAAACACGCTAAATTACGCCACCTCTTCCCGCAGTTGGAACTTACTGCCATCTTGTTCTGATTTTATAGTATTACACTTGATAAACTAACTTAGAAGACGCTTTATCCTACTATTTTCACACTAATCTTATCACCGATAGTTCACGAACACTTCTAGATATTTCTCAAATTCTAGTCGTATGTTAAACTTGTGATATCTGTTGATTAACTCTGACTTCACGCGGGTACGTCTCACCACGCAAGATGGCTACTATGAGAGAGAGAGAGAGAGAGAGAGAGAGAGAGAGAGAGAGAGAGAGAGAATCAGACGCCCCTGAGTAAGAGGAATCCAGAATGAGTCTATTATTATTATTATTATTATTATTTTATTTTTTTATTTTTTTTTTTTGCTCTATCACAGTCCACCAATCGACTGGGTGGTATTTATTTATTATTATTATTATTATTATTATTATTATTATTATTATTATTATTATTATTATTATTATTATTATTATTATTATTATTGTTATATTATTATTATTATTATTCAGGAGATGAAACCTATTCGTATGGAACAAACCCACCACCACAGGGACCAATGACTTTAAATTCAAAGTTCCAAAGAATATGGTGTTCATTTGAGAGAGTTAACAGTACGTAATAAGTATGAACATGACGTATCCGTGTACGATTTCTGAAGGTTTCTTGGTAAAGAATAAATAACGAGGCGTTTTGGTATGTAGTCAAGTTTGAAATGTTTCTTCAGAATCATATACTAGTCTCCACCAGCCACTACCCTCTCCATTCCTATTGCATTCCATACAGCAACTGTAGTAGCACTTTTGTTGCCATGACAACATCTGACAACTTTAAAAAAAAAAAAAAAACAAAAAAAAAAACTAACAAAAAAACAGAAAATAAAAAAACTTTTAGAGGGGAAAAGGCTGAGGGGAAGAAGGGATCAGGGCCCCCCTCAGGCAGGGGTTGAGGAGTGGGGTGGGGGTGGAGGGGGGAGATCTCGCAAGGGACACATCAACACTGTCGTCATCACATCTCGACGCAAGATGCTGAGTTAGAGGGGCGGGAGGAGAGGGGGGGGGGGGGTTATTCCCACTTTGCTCATTCAAACTTCCAGATGGAAAAAACATTGCCCTTTATCTTAAGATTGCTGTTGTGGCGTTAGATACGAACTTCTCAACAAGATCCTACAACAGTCTTATAATAATAATAAGAATAATATAATAATAATAATAATAATAATAATAATAATAATGCAACCCGGAACCCCACACTATAAATACCACCCAGTCGAATTGGAGGACTGTGAGAGACCAAAAAAAAAGTTAATAATAATAATAATAATAATAATAATAATAATAATAATAATAATAATATACGAAGGAGCAGACCCCCTTTTTCAGCAAGTTCTGTTATAAAGAACGGCATCATCTGTGGAATGATTTCATACAAGGTCTTTTCAATTCATCTCACTAAAAATTATTCTCTTTTCCTCAAGGCTGATATCCGCGGAGAGCTGGCCGTAGTACGTAATCTGGATAAGGGGGGGAAATAGTTCTCCCTGCGTGTGTCAGAATAAAAGGGACTATATTCTGAAACTACTGCCTCTCCCCTCATCAGATTACGTATATACATCGGCCAGCTCCTACCAGATAGCAGCCTTGGAGAGAGAGAGAGAAAAAAGAGGATACTAGGAAAGAATTGATGGTGCTGTTCTTTTTAGATAATAATAATAATAATAATAATAATAATAATAATAATAATAATAATAATAATAATAATAATAAAATAATAATAATACTGTTGAAAGAATGGCAGAATTAAGCGAGTTGATTTTATATATTGTTTTTCTATTATTCTTAAAATTCGCTTCTCAGGCTCAGCGATGTTTTCTGAGTAAACTGTCCAATATTCATATTGGGAATCGTTAAAAAATTTATAAAAATGCTGTAGACCATCTTTTATTTCATCAAATGCGATCTCAGGTCTAGGTCAAGCTTAACCTGGACCTGAGATGCTGTTAAAAATTAAAATGAAATGAGTACCTTCAGCGTTTTTATAATTTTTAGAAACTCCCATATGAATATTGGCCAGTTTCTCAGAAACATCGCCGAGCCCGAGAAGCGAATTGTAAGAAAAAAAAAAAACAATATATAAAATAAACTTGCTTAATCTGCCATTCTTTTAACAGCATTTGACTAAAGAGGGCCTTCTACCAAAATAATAATAATAATAATTAGCCTTATCGGTGGTTAAAAATATTTATGCGAATGGTTAAATATTTTTAACAGTACTGAGGCTTTTAATTCACGACATCATAACCTCGGTACGGAGGTTCCTAGTTCAATTAACTAATTAATAATAATAATAATAATAATAATAATAATAATAATAATAATAATAATAATAATAATAATAATAATAATAATAATAATAATAATAATAATAATTATTATAATAATAAAAAAGAAAACTCATTATCACATGGGTCAATAAAATTGAAAAGTAAATCCACAGTAGTATGCCTGTTTGATTTTGTTATTTAAATAGTCTTATATGTGGTTTACGTTCCTAATAATAATAATAATAATAATAATAATAATAATAATAATAATAATAATAATAATAATCAATTTCTTGTTTTATAAGAAGATGCCTAAGTACTTCATATCTTAATTACATATTTATTTATAAAAAAAGCTGCCATATTTACTTTAGTTCCTTTATCCTATATAACATACATCATTAAAATACTCCCAACTATATTCCTAATTGTTCTATATATCTTACAATATTAACACAAACCCCAATCATATTAATTAACTCACACTTACCAACCACAACCCATTTTTCATTTTCTCTATAAGCACTTCCTTCCAGCCCTGTTCTCTATAAACATTTCCAGGACTGTTCTCTATAAACACTTCCTTTCAGCCCTGTTCTCTACAAACACTTCCTTCCAGCCCTGTTCTCTATTCCTTCCAGACCTGTTATCCACAAACACTTCTTTCCAGGACTGTTCCCTATAAACACTTCCAGGACTGTTCTCTATAAATACTTCCTTCCAGCCCTGTTCTCTATAAACACTTCCAGGACTGTTCTCTATAAATACTTCCTTCCAGCCCTGTTCTCTATAAACACTTCTAGGACTGTTCTCTATAAATACTTCATTCCAGCCCTGTTCTCTATAAACAATTCCAGGACTGTTCTCTACAAACACTTCCTTCCAGCCCTGTTCTCTATTCCTTCCAGACCTGTTCTCTATTCCTTCCAGACCTGTTCTCTATAAACACTTCTTTCCAGCCCTCTTCTCTATGGACATTTTCAGGATGGTTCTCTACAAAAACTTCCTTCCAGCCCTCTTCTCTATTCATTCCAGACATGTTCTCTATAAACACTTCCTTCCAGCCCTGTTCTCTATTCCTTCCAGACCTGTTCTCTATTCCTTCCAGACCTGTTCTCGATTCCTTCCAGCCCTGTTCTCTATTCCTTCCAGAACTGTTCTCTATTCCATCCAGACCTGTTCTCTATAAACACTTCCTTCCAGCCCTGCTCTCTATAAACACTTCCAGGACTGTTCTCTACAGATACTTCCTTCCAGCCCTGTTCTCTATTCCTTCCAGCCCTGTTCTCTACAATCACTTCCTTCCAGCCCTGTTCTCTACAATCACTTCCTTCCAGCCCCCGTTCTCTTCAATCACTTCCTTCCAGCCCTGTTCTCTACAATCACTTCCTTCCAGCCCTGTTCTCTGCAATCACTTCCTTCCAGCCCCGTTCTCTACAATCACTTCCTTCCAGCCCTGTTCTCTACAATCACTTTCTTCCAGCCCCGTTCTCTACAATCACTTCCTTCCAGCCCTGTTCTCTACAATCACTTCCTTCCAGCCCCGTTCTCTACAATCACTTCCTTCCAGCCCTGTTCTCTACAATCACTTCCTTCCAGCCCTGTTCTCTGCAATCACTTCCTTCCAGCCCCGTTCTCTACAA
>NC_061108.1:139241774-139246774 GCF_015104395.2 Macrobrachium nipponense
CTACATTCTCGGAAGAGGTTGGCGGTCCTGATCTTCCCGGCGGCAAGTCCAACGGGCTACGTCGACCCAGCAGAGGCGGCACCGACTATTGCGTTCATCCAACAACAGCTCGCTGCCTCGTTGACTGATCCAGGCCAGGACATCTCCTCGGAAGTTGCGACGTTAGATCTAAACATTGAACGATGGCAGGTGTGGACGACCTGTTGGTCGAGGTGAGTACGTTGGACGCCCAAGGGCTGCCCTTGGGTGCCACTGGATCTTCTACTCCTGCAAACTCTCCAGCTTCCTTCCAAGGCTTTACAGGTGCCGAACTTTATACTTCTCCTGATGCTTCCGTTAGACCTAAGGTCAAAGGACAAGCAGTTAAAACCTTGACTAAGACGTCGTCGTCGTCTAAAAAGACGGCGTCGGCGTCATCATCATCTCGTAAGTCTCCGGCTAAAAACCCCGGAGCAGAGAGGTCTAAAGCTTCCGGGTCCGGCTCCAAATCCTCTAGGAGTAGATCCTCCAGGGAGAGATCACACACTCCAGCGGAGTCAACCGTTCCACTGCCTTTGGTTCCTGTTCAGAGCCACCCGTCCACCTCCGCAGCAGCTCCGGCTTTGGATTCCAACGCTGGCCTGTTGCAACAAATGGGCGATCTGGTTGGGTCTCTAAAAACCAGTATGGAACAGATGTTCTCCCGGTTGTCTGATAGGATCAACTCCCAGGACAAACATTATCGCCGGACTGAGCCAAGCTCTCTAGCTACTCCCCCATCCTTCGGCACAGGGGTAGCGCAATTGCCTCCGTATGACTCTCTACCTCCGTTCAGTATGAACAATCCTTGGAGAGTAGCGTCATACGCCCCCTTCCAGGACGGGCTTATTTCATACCCGGAATGTGGAACTCGAAGGATTGAAGACTTCGAGTTCTACCCGGAAGATCTTCAGCCTCCGTTCATCGGCTACGCCAGGCTCACCGCCTCTGCCATGACACGAGACGATAAGGTACCTAAAGAAACAGTCCTCTATTCACGAGACCAGGCTCAAGAGAATGGCTCAGGTGTTTAGAGGACATGGACTGTTCAAACACGAAAATACAGCCGTTTAAGAGTCCTTTCACAATCTTTACAATGGAAGAGGGTACCCCGCTCCCTTTCTTGACAAAGATTGCTACGGTTACCATTCCAGCAGCCCAGAAGGGGGATTCGTTGCCTCAGCTGAAAGAAGCGGACCCTACGTCTCCTTTACTTCCCTCAGCCGGTGAGTTGTGGGAAGACCTGCCCAACACTTTTTCTGCGGGCAAACTCAAACCAGACTGTGCTATGGAGCAGTTTGGTGAGAAGCTGCCTAGACTTCCAGATAGCCTCATTCAGGCAGAATTTGATGCCAAGTCTAGGTTGGCCAGGTCTATCAATACCATGGCCATGACCGAGGTGGCTACCATTTCCTATGGTTTCTGAGCCACTTTTTTAAGCTGATCACCAAGTCACTGACTCAAACGGTGCAGTCTGACATGTTCGAGTTCGCCACGGCCAGAACAAACTGTCGGAAACATGTCCTTCAAGAAGCAGCTATTCGGCATGAACCGAATGAAGTTGCTTGCATCGAACATCTGGGGAGCAGACCTCTTCCCAGATGCGATGGTAAAGGAAAGGAGGTCCAGGCAGAGGCTACAAGGCTTAACCAAAGCCTTAAAGATCGTTGGGGTCTTACGGCCAAGAGACGCCAAGATCAAGTTGTCAGAGGTAAGGCTCAGAAGAAACCCAGACGTTTCCAGCCTTACCAAAAAGAAACAGCAACACTTTGCCCAGCCTGTTCCGGCTGTCCCGTTGTGGTGCAGACAGCCCAACCTTCTACCTCCAAGGCTCAATCGCAGCCTATCTATGTCATTTCCCCCCAGCTTCAACCCTCCACCTCTTACGCTCTCTCCCCAGCCTTCAATCAAGTCTTCGAGGGCCAGGCTTCCCAGAAGTATGACCGCTCGGGTAAGGGAGGCAGAGGTAAGCGATCCTTTCGTCAGAGAGGATCGGGAGGGTCCTTTAATAGAGGAAAACACTTCAGGGGAGGCCGCGGGAGGCTACCAACACCAATGAGGACTTTCAGGTAGGAGGAGGCTGTTTCACTTCCGCCACCGGTGGAATTTCAGCAAATGGGCACAAAGCATTGTGTCAAAAGGCCTGGGTTGGAGTTGGTAGCGAACCGCCCCCACCCAGACCTTTCCGCCAACTTCCATCCAAAGAATTGACGGAGTATGCGGAGGACCTCCTTCAGAAAGGAGCTATAGCGAGAGTCAACAGATTAAAGTTTCAAGGGCGCTTGTTCAGCGTTCCAAAGAAAGGCTCACAAAAAAAGAAGGGTAATCTTAGACTTGTCCCGCTTAAACTTAGCCATTCGCTGCGACAAGTTCAAGATGCTCACGATCTCGCAGGTGCGGACCTTACTTCCCCGTGGGGCCGTCACCACCTCTATCGATCTTACAGACGCTTACTATCATATCCCTATTGCAAGGCACTTCCGTCCGTATCTGGGCTTCAAGATAGGAGATCAGGCATTCTCCTTCAAGGTAGTTCCTTTCGGGCTCAACGTAGCACCCAGGGTGTTCACGAAGTTGGCGGAAGTGGTAGTTCAACAACTAAGATCGCAAGGGATTATGGTAGTAGCGTATCTCGACGATTGGTTAATCTGGGCTCCAACAGTCGAGGAATGCCACAAAGCAACACTGAAAGTAATTCAGTTCCTGGAATATCTAGGCTTCAAGATAAACAGGACCAAATCAAGACTCACTCCAGAGTCAAACTTTCAGTGGCTGGGCATTCAATGGAATCTATCCTCCCATACTCTGTCGATTCCATCAGCCAAGAGGAAAGAAATAGCGAAGTCAGTAAAGCAATTTCTAAGTCACAAACTTGCGTCAAGAAGAACCCAGGAAAGGATTCTGGGTTCACTCCAGTTTGCATCAGTGACAAACATCTTGATGAAAGCCAAACTGAAAGACCTAACCAGAATCTGGCGCTCACGAGCAAATGTCAGGTCCAGGGACAAATTATCCTCAGTCCCTCAGATTCTACGGAATCGTCTACGCCCTTGGGCAAAAGTCAAGAACTTATCAATATCAGTACCCCTTCAGTTTCCTCCTCCGGGGATTACCATCCACACAGACGCTTCGTTAAGCGGTTGGGGAGGATATTCTCAGTTCAAGAAGGTTCAGGGAACTTGGTCACCTCAGTTCCGTCAGTTCCACATAAACGTACTGGAAGCAATGGCAGTGTTCTTGACTCTAAAAGGTTACGTCCGCCAAAGTACTCCCACATAAAGCTAGTCTTAGACAGCGCAGTGGTAGTCCATTGTATAAACAGGGGAGGCTCCAAATCACGTCATCTAAATCATGTCATGGTAGCCATATCTCCCTGGCGGACAAGTTCAGTTGGCACCTCTCCTCCACCATATAGCTGGAGTGAGAAACGTCATAGCAGATGCTCTATCCCGATCAGTACCTCTGGAGTCGGAATGGTCACTGGACAGCAGTTCGTTCCAGTGGATTCTTCAGAGAGTTCCAGGCCTACAAGTGGATCTCTTCGCATCCCAAGCGAACCACAAACTCCCATGTTATGTGGCCCCCAACCTGGACCCTCTGGCCTATGCCACGGACGCCCTGGCCCTAGACTGGAACAACTGGGAGAGATTTATGTCTTCCCTCCAGTGAATCTTCTCATGAAGGTACTGAACAAACTCAGGACATTCAAGGGTCAAGTGGCTCTAGTAGCCCCAGACTGGCCGAAGAGCAATTGGTACCCTCTAATTCTGGAACTGGGTCTTCGCCCTCTTCGAATTCCCAGTCCCAGGCTCTCCCAGTCAGTGCAAACGAAGACTGTGTTCGCTTCCTCAGGAATTCTCAAAACCCTAACTTTATGGATTTCATGAAGTTTGCAGCGAAAAGAGATGCGAATATTGATCCTCAAAATATTCTCTTCTTGGAATCTGATAAAAGAGATTCAACTTTGAGACAGTATGATACTGCTGTCAAAAAGTTAGCAACCTTCCTGAGAGAATCAGATATTAGAATCATGACAATCAATTCAGCTATATCCTTTTTCAGATCTTTATTTGAAAAAGGCTTAGCAGCTAGCACCATTACGACAAACAAGTCAGCCTTGAAAAAGATTTTTCAATTTGGTTTCAACATAGACTTGACAGACTCCTACTTCTCGTCTATTCCCAAGGTCTTGTGCTAGACTTAGACCTTCTGTAAGGCCTACGTCAGTATTATGGTTCTTAAATGATGTTCTAAAGCTGGCTTCAGAAACTGATAATGACACATGTTCATTTATAATGCTCTTAAGAAAAAACTCTATTTTCTTTTTTTATTAAGCTTGGCCTCAGGAGCTAGAATTTCGAACTGTCGGCATTATCCAGAGATCCGGATCATATTCAATTTCTTCCCACAGGGGAAGTGCTACTTTCTCCGGAACGTAGTTTATAGCAAAGAATGAAGATCCTTTGATGAGGTGGGAACCATGGAAGGTTGTACCCCTTCCACAAGATATATCTCTTTGCCCAGTATCGACCTTACGAGCCTTTCTGTCCAGGACCTCCTCATCCTCATCGGGTCCCTCTCTTTAGAGAGAAAAAGGTGGTACTTTATCTATTAAAGGCATCAGGCAGCAGATCCTGTACTTTATTAAGCAAGCCAATCCTGACTCTTTCCCAAAAGCACATGATGTCAGGGCAGTAGCCACCTCAATTAACTATTTCCAACATATGAATTTCGATGAGTTGAAAAAATATACTGGATGGAAATCGCCGACAGTATTTAAGCGTCATTACTTAAAGTCCTTGGAAGCTCTGAAATTTTCAGCAGTTGCGGCGGGTAACATAGTTTCCCCCGACTCTGCTTAATCTTTAGTAGAAGATCCAGTCCTCCTTTCTACCTGTCTCACCCAACAGTTCGTCTATACCTGTCATGTTCATCTACGTTTTACCTGGGTCTTAGCTGCTCTTATGGTGATATAGTGGGTG
>NC_061108.1:139251774-139254274 GCF_015104395.2 Macrobrachium nipponense
TGCCCGCATAACAGTGTATTATATCTAATGACTACATCAATCTCAAGAAGATTTTTAGAATACTGAGCTGCTTTTGCTCATTAAGCAATTAAAAGCTTGAGTGAAGACACTATTAATTGTAAATGAAATGATTAATATAAAGATGCAGAGGAAGCCTTCAGAAATTTAAATCTGTGTAGTGTTCCATGACTATCAAAAGGTTTCAGTTTTATTTTATATCGAACAGAAAATTTTTAACTTTCGCAAAATCTAAGGACAAAGGTTACCACTTCAAGACCAATACAAGTTCCTCATTGGGACGAGTGGTTTGCATACCCGCCTATCAATCTGGTAGCCAGAGTTCGCTCACAGCTGCTGCTGAAAATGCGGAAACAGAAGAATTTATTTCTGGTGATTAGAAACTCATTTCTCGATACAATGTGGTTCGGGTCCCACAATAAGCTGTAGGCTGCATTAATCAACCTCTTAAGATTAAATTCATTTTGGTACAAAGCTGTTCCTATTAATTCTGAGCCATTTCAAATTAATGTTATTAAGATTAGTTCAGTTGAATATAGAATTTAGGCCAAAGGCCCAAGCACTGTGACCTTTGAGGTCATTCAGCGCTGTAATGGAAATAGACAGTAAAAGGTCTGAAAGGTGTAACAGGAGGAAAACCTCAAAGCTGTTGCATTATGAATCAAGTGTTAGGAGAGGGATGAGGAAAGTAAGATAAAGAAAGTGAATATGAAAGGAGGTACAGTAAAAGGAACGGAAGTGGTTGCAGCTAGGGGCCGAAGACACGCTTGAAAGAGCCTTAAGTAATGCCTACAGTGCACTGCATGAGGTCCACTGATGGCATTACTCCCTTACGGGGATTAAGATCAGTAGGAAAGAAATAGTAATGATACTTAGTTTTTAAGATTCTCTAATAGTGCCCCTAGAACTTGAGTAATTCCTTACTAAGTTACTGGAGTAATTTAACGCCAACATCAATTAATAAAATATAAAAGAAAGCAACTGGATATTTTTCTTTCCAAATTCACCGGCTTCCCTTCAATAGGGCTTCTCTTGGTACGATAAGAAACTTATTCTTTTTGTCCGATCTATTATTTCACATTATAAATAAGAAAAGATATATTTTCTGTACATGACTAAAAATGAAAACGTTAAAGTGATATATTTCATAATATGAGCAATCTTAAATATTCTCATATTATTTTCGCAATACGACCTTCATTTCGCCATTACATTTCTGATTCATGTTCCAATATTATTCTTAACCCTATAAAACCCACCAAGAAAGATTAATATTGTAATTCGATTTTTACAAACCGAAGCGATTATCTAAAAGGAATTCCATTAGGTTAGCAAATATTCCACTGTATAGCTTAGACATGTATTAATAAAAGAATAAGGGTGAGGAAGTCTCTGGTAAATGTTCCTATAGTAGATTAACATCAGCCTTGCCTCTGATGTCTAGATCAGTCCTTTGCGACGCTCCTGATTGGCTGTTGATAAGCCAATCACATGGCTGGAAATTCTCAACCTCTCAAGAGAGTTCACAAAGGCATGATGTTATGTTCCACTTCTCCTGAGTATTCCTTGGAGAGGTGGCACATACATCCTGCCTATGGTTCCTGTGGGCTTAATCCATATTAATAGGGGTCATCTCCTGAATATAATAATAATAATAATAATAATAATAATAATAATAATAATAATAATAATAATTACAGAGACAGGAGAAAGACGAAAGAACAGAGGACTGGCACAACAAACCAATGCACGGACAATACATGAGACAGACTAAAGAACTAGCCAGCGATGACAATTGGCAATGGCTACAGAGGGGAGAGCTAAAGAAGGAAACTGAGGGAATGATAACAGCGGCACAAGATCAGCCTAAGAACCAGATATGTTCAAAGTATGATAGACGGAAATAACATCTCTCCCATATGTAGGAAGTGCAATACGAAAAATGAAACCATAACCACATAGCAAGTGAATGCCCGGCACTTGCACAGAACCAGTACAAAAAGAGGCATGATTCAGTGGCAAAAGCCCTCCACTGGAGCCTGTGCAAGAAACATCAGCTACCTTGCAGTTAATAAGGTGGTACGAGCACCAACCTGAGGGAGTGATAGAAAAACGATCAGGCAAAGATCCTCTGGGACTATGGTATCAGAACGGATAGGGTGATACGTCAAACAGACCAGACGTGACGTTGATTGACAAAGTCAAGAAGAAAGTATCACTCATTGATGTCGCAATACCATGGGACACCAGAGTGAAGAGAAAGAGAGGGAAAAAATGGATAAGTATCAAGATCTGAAAAAATAGAAATAAGAAGGATATGGGATATGCCAGTGGAAAATCGTACCCATAATCATAGGAGCACTAGGACGATTCCCAAGATCCCTGGAAAAGGAATCTAGAAAAACTAGAGGCTGAAGTAGCTCCGGGCCTCATGCAGAGAGTGTGATCCTAGAAACGGCACACATAGTAAGAAAAGAAAATG
>NC_061108.1:139259274-139269274 GCF_015104395.2 Macrobrachium nipponense
CGCTGATATTTTGGAATTCAAAAAGAGTCCGCTGTACAAACTTTTTTATCCATGGCATTAACAATGAGTGAACCTATCCAGGTCTCTGATGACTGTAAAAATATCCATAATTATAAAAAATAAACAGATATTCAATACGAATCCCAAAGAAAATTCGATATTACTGGTAGTAAAGTTACTAGACAAAGAAGTGGAAAACGGAAGCTAATTGTAAGATTGCCGGGCAACATAAGAGTCAAAGAGAATATTAATCATGATTCTATGTGCCCTAACAAAAGTTTCATATTCAATTTTCTCGCGCGCATCCTCTGAGGTTAATTTTAAAAACTTTATTAATAGGTTAGGAGATGCAACGAAAAAACCCACTATGTAACTAATTTCTAAATAAACTTTGGGTTTTCCAAGAAAATGTGACATTTTCCCATGAATGTTTTTACTTGAATTGTAATAGGCTAATGTTGCAAGTAAATATTTCTTATACATATCTTGATACTTCTAAATGTCTATGAGGTTCAGAAAAAAAATTTATTCATTTTGTTGTTATAGAAATTCTATTTGCTTATTTTGTTATTAATTTTAAAATGATTGCAACTCCTTAGCTAAAGTTGCATTGCGCATACGGATAGACATTTGTACCTAACGTCTGCCTTGCCCATGAGAAGTTCGGGCTAAGCATTCCTTTCTCCAGTCAATCTGCTTTTGCAAGCAGACGACGACACAGATGAAGCCTGTGTAAGCAGATTATTGAGGTTAAAAGGACAAATGCTGATACGGCAATGATGACGTCGTCACTTGGCAGGAGATTGCTCTCGCCAGCTAAGAGTTACGTTAACTTGCTGTAAGAGATAAGACTTTAGTATTTTGAAATGATATTTTAGTGTTTTAATTCTCCACCCGCATGAGAAGAATGTCTGAAAAAAAAAAACAGTACCCAAATTGAACAATATATTAGTTTCATGTTGGAAAATCTGCATAATTGTAATTATGTTAAATTAAATATTCCTTATTCAAACTATATGAAAAAGGTTTCCATACAAATTCTATATATATTATTAGCCCTGTATAAGATTCATATAGGATTATTCCATAGATAACATTTTCACTTCTAGACTTCCTGATTTTAAAATCTCTTTTATTTTATTTTATTTATTTTATTTATTATTAGTTTATTTATTTATTTATTTATTAATTTTTTTTTTCATTGACTACGAAATATAAATCACCGGGACAGACAATATGTCAGTAGTTTTGATATGTGTTTGAACTTTTAGCTTATTTGTCCATTACTAAAGCGTTAAGTTAGAGTTCAAATCTTTACGCTATATATTTGGTTACGTTTTGCTTATTGATTTTATCGTGATTCCTTTTTTATTATAATTTGTAACCCTTCCGACTTCTTACGAGTGTATTATATTGACTCCACTTGTATCCATATTTATTTTATTTTATATATTTATTTATATATATTTTTTTTTTATATATATATATTTGATAAATTAATGGTTGGCTTGAATATGTGGAAAAGTGTTCTAGCGGCGTACCGTATAAGGCTACTTGCGGCATCAATTCTATAGATACAAGATATAAATGATAAAGGTATTTAAAACCGCGAGAACCGCTATAATCCAGATCCGGATCCAACATCACGAGTTTGTAACTCGCAAGACATTGACACTTCCTATTTAATTATCCGTTATTCTACCACCAAACCGATTGACTCTGGGTGATCAAATATATTATTGGTTTTCTAATGGAAAGGAATTCACACAACGTGTTAAGGAGATTATTATTGATTTACACCACCCGAGTCAGATTATCATGTGTTTGAATTCCATATTTTACTGATTTAGCACTCATAAATATTCCTAACGCACTCAATTGCGGTGTTTGTTTTTAGTGCTATTAATTCTATATAACGTGTCAAGGAACTATTAACACTAAGAAGTGTTTATTCCCTCTGTCAGACTCGTAATTCTGTTAATAATTCTAAGTATATTCTTTCAAGGATTGATTTGGCACAGGATAGGCCCTTAAACTGACAGGTGTCTTAGTGTATCCCTTGTTTTCATGACACGTGTTACAATTAGTTATGTGCTTTTTATATCTGTAAGCATTGTAGGCCAGTAAAATAGTGATTTGGCTTTCTGTGACATAGTAGGAAACCCTGGATGACGGAATGCAACCAGTTTATGACGATTGGTATGAAAAAGATTATTACTACTACCTGGTCATTAGTCATCTGCTGTGTTCTTTGGGTTTTCCTCGTCACAGACCTACATATAATATTACATTTGATTACATTATTCTGATACACATACTTTAAATTAACTTTTGCTTTAGGGTTTTCTGCTCAAAAGTGTTTATTGTTTTTTTGCTTAGCCACTGACCCTGTTTCCGTTTCGAAGTGTTTATTGTTTGGTGTTATGTCTGTTGACTCTTGCTTTGTTCAGTTTGTAACAGTTCTGCGCTCCAACCCAGATATTCAATGCTCGCGATCTCTTGGGTTAAGGAATTTTTCTTGTTTAGATACGGTTTTAAACAATAGGTACGGATGTTTCTATTTTTTTTTTTTTAGTCTAATTAATGGTTCTTTGCGGTATGGTGCGGGATTGCGGGATAATGCGTCAGCTATGATATTTGCTTTCCCAGGTAGATATCTTATCTTGGCTCAAAGACCTGAATGATCATTTGTCACCGAGTTCCTTTTGGACTGTGATTAAAGCCTTTGAAAAACTCGGTAAAGGACTCATGTTCAGTAAGGACTTTATCAGGATAGCCATAGATTATGAACTTAAGATGTACTAGTGAGTTAAAGATACCTAGCCCTTCCTTGCCCATTACTGCATATTTACTTTCAGAGGGCTTTAGTTTACGTGAATAAAAAGCTATAGGAAAGAAAACTGTTTATCATATTACTGAAGTAGTATCCCTCTTACCCTTGGTCTGAGGCGTCTGTTGCGATAAAAAAAAAATTCCTTATTTAAATCAGGGATTTTTTAAGTTAGGTAAGCTGCATTTTCCGCTTTTAAGATGATCGAACGCCTGTTGATGCTTTTTAGACATAATAAATCTACGCTCTTCTTCGTAAGATCTGTTAAAGGAGCTGTCATGATTGAAGAGTTTACATATTTACATACGATTGTAATACCCACTATTGCTCAAAAGTGCTGTATCCCCCTTTTACGTTAATAGGTAGCCGGAAAGTTATGAATAGCCGGCACCTTACCATGGACCACTTTAAGACCTTGACCAGACACATAAAACCTAGATAAACATGTTCGGTTTTTAAAAAACTCACATTTAGATATTTTACTCTGAGATTATTTGTCTTTGTCTCTGTAGCACTAGCTCTAGTTTTATGTGAATGTACTTCTAAGGTATTAGAAAAGATTACAAGATCATCCATATAGGCATGTAGGGTATCCCCTAAAAGTCTCCAAACACTATATTGTAATTGGGGTGCAACGTAAGCCGAGGCATACGTAAAAATTGATAATGTCCCCTGAGTGTGCTGAAAACGGAGTATGAGGTACAATCACTTAGGTAATGGTATCTGGTAAAAGCTTTTAAGTAAGTCCAAGTTGGTGAAAAAAAATTTATTCTAACCTAACAGAGATAAGATGTCGTCGGTATCATCGCACTGGAAACTATCGAAGTCGTTTCCTTGTTTAAGCGACAGAATCTACGCAGATACGCCAAGTCCGATCTTTTTATGGCACCTGACGTTTTGAGGGAAAATTATATGGGCTTATTTGATTTCCTAATGGCTCCTATTACTAACATTTTTCAACTTCGTCATTTATCTCTATTTTGAAATTTCATTGAGAATCTATACGAAGGTACGTAAATAGCTTTAGTTTTGTCCTTAGACCGTGTGTTAAATTACATCCGTTTTTTTTCCAGAGATCACTCGCCAGTGGAGAAACTTCCTGGTATTCAGGTAAAAGATAAAAAAAAAATTCTGCTGAATCACCTCTGCTTGAATGACTTTACGGATATTACTTTAGATAGATTATCAGAGAGATTCATCCACTACTGGTTGGGCGTAATTAAAAATTAGCAACAATAAAAAATGCGATATTTATAAACTTCCGTATCCACGATATGTATACTTTTAGGGCTTTGTTCGCGGAAATCGTTATATTTCAGAGTGTCGGGAAGGATTAAAATTTCATTTCCCAGCAAAGTCTTTTTACACGCACTAAGACATTCGAGGGTGCATGCTTCTCGAGATTTTTGCGTGCAAAGTACGACCTGCGGTTGTGGGAGAATTCTGTTGGGTCATTTGAACCAATGTTACGATTTTATGAGACAAATGTATAGTTTCCTTTATATAAGTTATTATTTGATTAACTGTCTCATTTTTGTTCAAACGGATTTTACTATGTTTGAAGTTTATAGGATTTTCCTTTGATAACTCGCCTTATTTTGCAGGATGTAAGATAATATTTTGTATACCCCTAGAAAAAAATGAATCTTACAATTACACTAGATACAGATCAATGTTTTTTATAACTATAGAGGTATCTGTAAACGCTCGCTTATCCGGACTTCTCATTAGGGAAGTTCGAACAACAGACGGTGAGTCCCGTAAATACAAGATATTGCGTGTACTAAAGAAATAAAACAAGATATTTCTAATTTTTACGGCGCGTACAGTTGGCTTAATCCACCAGTATTTATTATAACTTAATGTATTAAAATTAAAACGAAAACCTGCTCTGATTACTTATACGGTCGTGTGTTTTTCATAGGAAAAATCACCTTTTTAATTCAAAAGATATTGGTATGAACAACATCGCTTTTCCCCACTCTGCTAGAGTCGCTTATTGTGTGGAATTTGCTATGTTTTGAACACTTCGGCAGTTTTTGACTACCTTGACCGCTTGACTAGGTGACACAGTAACCGAGTTTGCTTGTTTGATTCTGAAAGGCTACTGTTTCTATTTCTTTTTGTAATAATTAGGATCCTTCTCTTTATTACCATCGGCAACGTATTGTGTGTTTTAGCATTATGTTGCTGGTTACGTATAAAGCAATGAATGACGAACTATTAGGAACTGAGCGATTACTAATAAGACAAGTTATCTCTACTGTATTCAATATTAACTGTTTGTACTTCATTCTTTGCTAAAATTTGAAATAGTGAGGGATCCTGGTCAGCGCATTTAGCCTGATGAAAGTGTTTTTTACAGACATGTTATTCCGTGCAATCCAGCCATATTTTTAAAGTTAAGTTGAGTCCATTGAGGTTCGATATTTTATATAACTCAAAAACTCAAGGCTAAAACTGCGATCGGGACTTGCAAAGGAGCATTTATTGTCATGACCCGAAATAGTGTTACCTCTAATTTATATAGATTTGTACGGGTGTTCCACTTGTTTTTTGTGTGTTTTCTAATCACTACGGTGCTTAACGACCCTATCCATGCATCTGTATAAAATACAGACGTCCACTGCGTAAACGCATATTCACTGTTTAATATGATTTGTTACGTAAGGGATTAATAATCACCCAAAATGATAAAAATTAACATAGTATATGATTATGATATTTCAGTAGAACTTCTGGAAACAGACACTCAAAGATAAAAACTCGCAGTAGCGAAATCTCAATGATATAGATAATTTCTGTAAAAAAGTAAGATTAAGAATGTCTCGTAACTTCAGCCACAGTAATAACGAAATTCGACCTGCAAAGGAAACACTCAAAGTTACTCCAAATGAATAAAAAAAAATTGTACTTAGCTTGCTTTTGTGGGAAGTCACGGTGTTCCCGATAACGACACACGGCCTTGGTCCTCCTCTATTTAGCGGACGACCTGGTTTGGCTTCAGTTTCCCCGTGCGCGTTGTTCGATGATTCGAGCCCTTGAAAATCCGATGCTGCAGACGCGTTCGGTTTGTTTCTTGCAGTGCCGGAAACGCTCACTAACGATGTTTTCTTGAATGATTCTAATGAGAGACGAAGCTTCCGTTGCCGTAGGAAAAGGACACGTCGGTTTTGTTTCTTGAAGTTATTCCACTAACGATGATACTAAGTTTGCTTGACGAATCTTGTTGTTTTCGTCGTCGTTGAAGAGTTCTTATTGTTTTCTGAAGTCGCTCACTAACAATGATACTAGGTTGCTTGAAGAATCTGCTGCTTCCGTCGTCGTTGACTTCTTATGATACATGATTTTATTATTCTGGTTTTTTCTTCGTAGGACGTTGTAGAGTTCTTCTGGTCCGCTGGCCACCCCAATATTAGGGCTTGTGCCTTGTATGATAAGGCGCCTATGAGGTAATGTTAGAACTAGCGATAATCTATACGCTAAGTCGGTTGGTATTGCACTTCCATCTTCCAATGGAGTGTCTGGGGTTTTGTAGATCACTTACGAAGTCGGTATTATCTTTACGACGATGTATTAAACTCATGGTTCGGTGAGGTTCTTGTAGAAAACACAAGGTATAAAAATAGTATAATTTTCTGAAGTTTTACATGATGAAGATCAGGGATGATCGTACAAGTCTTCTATGACGATAGCTTGATCGCTTCTGCCAATGATGATGGCTAATCCTATTCCTCTACATGATAAAGCTTAGGTAAAGAGGTACAGGTCTTCTAATGACGATAGCTAACTCTGTTCTCGCCTGTCTACCATCTCTGTTACAAGTTATGAAGGAACAGACAGTAGTTGTTCGAACATATGAACCTACTATCAGATGACATAGTTTCATACGAACACACAATCGAATGAGACACGCTACAGATCACCGTAGGCCGTTTGAATAATAGGTCTGGGTAGTTGTCTCAAGCAGGGAGCTTGGACTAATGTTTATAAACAATTGAATGACCACAGATGTTATCTTAGCCTACATACTTATTGTATACGTCATCTTTAGCGTCTCTAGTCTGATCACATTCCTGCAAGCAATCTGGTTGACCTCTTTAGTTTTAGACTTTTATATATATGGACTAACATTCCATATTTTTATTATGTAAAACAAACTTACAGATATACTTACCTTTTTATTTAATTTTTATATCGTCATTAGCCTTGTTTGGCACAATTTAAACAATTAATGCTATTCACAAACTATTCATTTATCCATTTAACTTTTAAACTTCGTTGACAATATTTATTCGCCACTTTCCTTGGGCCTGAAATAACCTGCAAGACAACTTCGTTTTCCTTTATATCTCTCATTTTTGGTGTCACGAATGGCTTCGTGTATTTTGAATTAGCCATACATGAAGTTCAGTCGAGGCCAAGCACTATGATATGGAAATTGACGGTTAAAGGTTTGAAAGGTGTAACAGGAGGAAAACCTCGAAGCAGTTGCACTTTGAATCAATTGCTAGGCAAGGGGTTGAGGAAAGTAATATGAAGAAAGAGAATATGAAAGGAGGCACAGTAAAAGGAACGAGAGTGGTTGCAGCTAGGGGCCTAAGGAAGGCACGCTGCAAAGAACCTGGAAAGTAATGCCTACAGTGCACCGCATGAGGTCCACTGACGGAACTACCCCCCTACGGAAAGATTGAGTTTATATGAAATCAAACAAAATGTCACAGAACTCAACTCGGTTTATAAAAAAAAACTAAATTGCAAATCAAATTAGTGGCAATCTTGCAAAGGTTATAGGTTAATAAGGATGATTTTATATAGAAAAAACTCAAAGACCTCAACTCGGTTAAAAAAACCAAGTTGTGAGACTAATTAATAGCTATAGTCTTGTATAAATGTCAGGTAAAGACTCTAACATTTATTAATGGATTTGCTTATTACTACTGACACTGGTGGCTAGTTTCTCATAGTTTTGATAAAATTAACACCAAAACACTAATTGCATCTAATACCTCTTCATCTGTACTTAATTATCACTACTATTCATTCCTTTAGAATTATCTTCCTTAAATAATCCCTACAACGTACCGCATGAGGTCCACTGACGGAACCAACCCCCCCCTCCCCCTATGGGAATTTACGCGAAGTTAAATATTTCTTTACCTCTCGTAATATTTTGTTATTACTTGGCTTCTTCTTATATTGCGAAATCATTCTGACTGATGAGTCCTCTTCAAATATTTCCTCTTTTCAATTTTCGTCTGTACTCCGGATAGAGTCGTCTCTCTCCCTCATACTTCCAATCTTTTCTTGCTCCCAAGATCATATTGATATAAAAAACCTCCCATTGTATTCACTCCAGCGGCAGAGAGAGAGAGAGAGAGAGAGAGAGAGGAGAGAGAGAGAGAGTTACTATACCGTTTCCTTTGCAAATCGTTCCAAGAAAAAGGACGAGTAAAAAGTGGAGGAGGAGGAGGAGGAGGAGGAGGAGCAAAACTCTGAGATTTGTTATCCGGAATCACTTCAGCGAGATTGGGTTTCTTTTTCATATGAATCACTGGATTATAGAATAAAATATTCATACATATATATATATATTATATATATATATATATATATATATATATATATATATATATATATATGCAGATGTACCACGGGAGAATGAAAATATTGGTTGTAAGCCATGACCGGTTTCGTCTTCCTATCGAAGACATTTCAGAGAACTGATATACCCTCTAAAAATGACTTGTATATATGACGATACTGGTCAGAATTAACTCGTTTACACTGTCGTCAATATGTACTAGATCACGAGTCAGTTTTAATAATAACTTTCTCTCTCTCTCTCTCTCTCTCTCTCTCTCTCTCTCTCTCTCTTTATATATATATATATATATGTAGTATATATATATATATATATATATATATATATATATATATATATATATATATATATATATATAGATGTCGTGTGTGTGTGTGTGTATGTGTGTGTGTGTAAACACATCCAAACCCGCTACACTTGATCGTCTGCCCCGAAAAAAAAGAAAAACAGCAAAAGAATTTCCCCACAACAAATGACAGAGATTTCCATTTTCCCACTTCGTGGTGAGAGACCTTCTGGCAGAGTTGCTTCTTAAGATACAACTTCAGGCCTCATAATAAGGATCCCGGAGGGATCCTAAGGCTTTCTTCCTCAGGGAATATTTAGTCAAAATTCGAAATATGAAAGGCTTGGACGGTGCAGCTGGAAAGAACCTGTTTTGCATAAGTGAAAAATATCTATATAACTTTACGTAATACGTCTTTATCTATCTGTTAACTTAATTCACTTTTGTTTTCCTTTTTTAATCAGTGGGGGTCTCTTCTTTCTGTATCTCCCTTTACCTCGCCTTACTTCTTCCTGATGAACACCATAATATTCTTTGGAAGCTTGAATTTCAAATCAATGGCCCCTTTGGTGGGCTTGTTCCTTGTGAATAGGTTTCATCTTCTGAATAATATCACACAAAAATATTATTTTTCCAATCAACTGTCTTAAAATTAAAATCGAAAGTAATACTAGTAACCATATAAAATATATTTTAAAATATGATTGGTAAAATAAATTATCCCTTACTTCTTACGACCAAATAAAAATCAGCTAATACAGTCTAAAATATCTTACAGTTGTAGGAAAGTTAAAATACATGAGGTAAATATCTGAGTAAAATTTAACCAATTGTGACTATATAAAGCCAAAGAATTTTATAGTCTTTACTGGTTGAATAAATTAATCCTATACAAGAAAATTTTTTTCCTGAGAAAGTTGTGGTGTGTGTGAGCACTGCAACTATTTCATCTGTATTGACTAATAATAATAATAATAATAATAATAATAATAATAATAGTAATAATAATAATAATAATAATAATAATAATAATAATAATAATAATAATAATAATAATAATAATAATAATAATAATAATAATAATAACAATAATAATAATAAAGAGTAGACTCCAAACCACTGTAAAGGTTATGGACACATCTCCTTTCCTCATCCAAAACTATTTTGAGTTTCGATTCCAAATCTTACTGTCGATTCTAAGAGGAATATTTTTAGGGAATTGAGAAAAGAGTCAGTCTCCTTCCTCTCTCTCTCTCTCTCTCTCTCTCCCAGGCCTTCA
>NC_061108.1:139276774-139295871 GCF_015104395.2 Macrobrachium nipponense
GATACTGTGTGTGGGCTTATAAGATGACATTTTATTCAATGTACGAGAGGCTGCTGTGGCGTTGGGTTTCTTCAATATTCATGTAAATACTACTTTGGGGGAGGGGGGGGGGGATGGAACGAATACGCTTTTATGAGACTTTGATTGAAAGAAGCATCTGTTTGACGGTGATGTGGCCTCATATTAGTCACTTTTCATGCCAAAGCATCTTTCTTCTTTAAATTTCAAGCATGTTATAGAACGATGGCAGGCTTTTATTAATCATTTTTCATATCTAAGAATCTACTTTATCCACCCAGCTCCAATATCCTCTGCTTTTCTCTTGAAGTTTAATATCCAATACTCATATTTGCAAACCAGTTCAAGGAAGGAGACTGGCTTTCAAAATAGCCATTAAAAGCACAAGGCCAACTATCGTCTTATCTCGAAATTTGTCATGTATGTCAGTTTTGTGGAATTATTCAATTTATTTGACCTTGACAAATTTGTAAATCAGTTCGAAAAGTGCTATTGGCTTTATATATGCATATATATATATATATATATATATATATATATATATATATATATAGATATATATATATATATACATATATATATATATATATATATATATAAATATATAGATATATGTATATAATATATATAGATATTATATATATATATATATATATATAGGTATATATATATATATATATATATATATATATATATATATATATATAGTATATATATATATATATATAATATAGTATATATATATATATGTGTGTGTGTGTGTGTGTTATATATATAGATATATATATATATATATAATATATATATATATATATATATATATATATATATAGTGTGTGTGGTGTGTGTGTGTGTGTGTATATATATATATATATATATATATATATATATATATATATATATATATATATATATATGTAAGTGAATACATAATAAAAATATGGAATGTTATTCCCTATATATAAAAGACTAAAACTAAGAGGTCAACCAGATTGCTTGCTGGAATGTGATCAGACCAGAGACGCTAAGATGACGTATACATAAAGTAGGCTAAGGTGACGTGCCGTCACCTGTGGTCATTCGTTTGTTTGAAAACATTAGTGCAAGCTCCCTGCTGGAGACAACTACCGCGACCTATAATTCAAACGGCCTACATAATCTTTAGTGTGTCTCATTTGTATGTATGTCCATATGTTCGAGCTACTGTCTGCTTCCTTTATGACTTGTAACCGAGATGGTAGTCGGAACAGAACAGAATTAGCCATCATCATTGGCAGAAGCGATCAAGCCATCGTCATTAGAAGACCTGTACAAATTTCCTCTGAACTTCATCATGTAATCTCAGAGAATATAAGTATTTTTTTATACTTCGTGTTTTCTACTAGAACCTCACATCATTGCCGAATCATCATGAGTTTAACACATCGTCGTCATAACCAAAGAAGATAATACCGACTTCGTAAGTGATCTACAAACCACAAGACACTCCAATAAATATGGGAAGTGCAATACCAACCGACTTAGCGTAAAATTATCGCAAGTCTAACATTACCTCATAGGGCGCCTTATTATACAAGGCAACAGCCCTAATATATATATATATATATATATATATATATATATATATATATATATTATATATATATATATATATATATATATATATATATATAGATATATATATATATATATATATATATATAAAGGTACCTTGAACAACTTATTTTGCAAGTGCAATCCATACTAATCCGAACCACTCAAATTAAGAAAGGACTTAACGAATGTTCAATCTCTCTCTCTCTCTCTCTCTCTCTCTCTCTCTCTCTCTCTCTCTCTCTCAGAGATGCCCTGTACTGGTTCGTCATCAGTGTTCATATGTATGTTAATGTGCGGGGTAGGGAGAGGCAATACGTACATGTCACATTTTCTGTGCGAGTGTCGTATAAATAATAGATAAATAAATAAAAAGGAGGACCATTAGTCACTGAAAGCTGCTGCTTCGGCTGCCGTTGATCCATTCAGCTGAGGAGGAGAGGAAATCCTCCTCCTCCCCATCCTCCTCCTGCTCCTCCTCCTCTCGATTTCCATCCCTTTGAAGGGGGAGGAGGACGTAATGTCCCCCGTCGGTCGATGAGTCCACCGAATGATAATATTAATGGGACGCTTTCAGCTCGCTCGCTCTCTGCTCTCTCTCTCTCTCTCTCTCTCTCTCTCTCTCTCGAGCAGTTCCCCAAATGAGGAGGAGGAGGAGGAGGAGGAGGAAGGAGTGGTGAGGTGTAGCGGAATTTACTGAATCCATATTCATGTAACATATACGTCAAAGCTGTTCTGCAGAGTATGTTTGCCGGCCTAATAGGTGACCCCTCGGATATATATACAGGGAACTTGTCATGCTGGATTTACAAACATCGTGGAAAAGAATCTGAGTTCGGCTCTCAAAATATCCTAAAAGAACGAAGCTTTTTTTTTGGCTATTTAAAAAATTATCCGAAAAAAACGAATTTTTTTGCTGTTTCAAAATCAAAATCCAGAAAGAACGAAGCAGGTTTTTGGTTTAAAATAAATAAATAAATAAATATATAAATAAAAAATATCCGAAAAACGAAGCTTTTTATGGCAGTTAAAAAAAATCCGAAAAGAACGATTTTTTTCTTCGCTGTTTAAAAAAAAATCCGGAAAGCACGAAGTTTTTTTTTTTGGCAGTTAAAAAATCCGAAAAGAACGAATGGAATGTTAAAATAAATCCGAAAAGAACGAAGTTTTATCTAGCTGTTTAAAAAAATCGAAAAAAACGGAGTCTTTATTGGCTGTTTAAAAAATCAGAAAATAACAAGATTTATTTGGGGCTATTTCTAAAAAATCTTAAATGAACGTAGGAACTTTAGTGGCAGTTACAAAACAAATTTTAAAAGAACGGAGGAATTTTTTGGCAGTTACAAAACAAATATTAAAAGAACGAAGGAACTTTTGCGGCAGTGACAAAACAACTCTTAAAAGAACGAAAGAATGAAGGCGAGATGGTATTGTTGTCGCTGTCATAATTCAGGAACGTGAAGATGACGTGAACATCCAACGTCGCATCATAAAACCCGTTTTCTCGGATTTATTTTTGGTCATAATAAATGATCAGAAGGATATAAAAACTGAAAATCAGAAGGATATGAATAATGAATTATCAAAGGATATAGATACTGAATAATCACAAGGATATGAAAGATTGTTTCAGGGATTCTTCGAAGGTATGAAGGTCGGGGAACCAGTAAGTCTTAAGACTCGATCATCATTCTGGTATCCAGTCCAGGTAATCATTTCTGTGTCCTTAGAGTAATATTAATTTTTGAATAAGATAAAGAAAATTTATATATATATTATGTATATATAAATATATAAATAAATATATATACATATATACGTATATATATATATATATATATATATATATATATATATATATATATATATATATATATATATATATATATATATATATACACACACAAATATATATACACCCAGATAATACAGTGAAGAAGTGAGGACACCCAAATCCCACTCTTAAGCTTCCGAGGCAGGAAAACACCGAGATTTCCGCCCTGCAAATTACACAGATTTGCATTTCTTTCTCTTTCCCGAGGAGCTACACCCGAAGTGAAGTAACACCGAAATTCTCTCTCTCTCTCTCTCTCTTAAAATACAACCACGGGTTCCATAATAAGGACTTAAGAAGGATCCTAGGGCTTTCCCTAACGAGGAAGTGGATGACAACTTGAAATATGAAACAGGGCGTTCAGGGTACTCTCTAAGAATTTACGTAACGCATCAGCCAAAGCCCTTTTTTTGCATCTGGGGGAGACTTCTTTCGGATTGAGTGGGAGAAAGGAAATCGTTTATTCTTCAGTAGCTTTAAACAATATTTTTTCTACATAGTTCTTTCAGAATTTTTATATTCTATGAAACGTTTTGTCCTCAATGGGGCAAACTGTTATCAACTTGTCAAGTCTGTTTGACAATATTGATTTTAGGCCGTGTCACAAAACCAATTATTAATTGAAATATAATAATCAGGAAGACGTGGAAGAAGTATCTGTCTTTCAGTAATTCGTTATATTCTGCAAATGTTGAGTGACGTGCTTTTCCGTGTCACTTAATCTTTACAGGATGGAATGAACAGATGAATGACAGATACTTTTTCCTATATTCATCATTTAATAGATGGTTTGGTCTTGGTATGAAAGGCAATGCAGTGAACCCACACAATTCACACAAGCAAGAGGTATCCGGAGTTTTCCTTCAGGGTATTAAGCATCAGACAAGTTAGACTTTGTATAACAGGAATCACAAACACACACACACACACACACACACACACACACACACACACACACACACTATATATATATATATATATATATATATATATATATATATATATATATATATATATATATATACTAAATATACATATATAATATATATATATATATATATATATATATATATATATATATATACTATATATATATATATATATACATACCAAGACCAAACCATACTCTTAAATGATGAAAAGGGGAAAAGTATCTGTCATTCATCTCTTCATTCTATCCTGGAGAGATTATATATATATATATATATATATATATATATATATATATATATATTATATATATATATTCCACGTAGGAAAATGAAGAGTTTTCTTAGAAAATGGCCAGCAGCCTCGTCCTTTCTCCAATGGACCACTTCCTTAATAAACGCTTCAAGAAGAGGTCCAATGGAGGACGAAACTGTTGGGCATTTTCTGAGATAAACCATTTCATTTTTCCCATGTGGAATACAATTGAATTAACACATCTTCGTGCCGAAAGAAGATTACCAGTATTATATATATATATATATATATATATATATATATATATATATATATATATATATATATATATATATATATATTAGTAGAAGGATCCACTGTAATATTCTCGTTTATCCAGACGAAATATATTTGTGGGAATATTTACAAATATATTTCGTCTGGAGAAACAAGAATATTACTGCAGATCCTTCTACTGATTTCTTAGAAACATGATACGGTGTTTTTATATTGCACACACACACACACATATATATATATATATATATATATATACATATACATATAGTAGGCAGGAGAAGGACGCAGGAACATATACACATCCATTAGATACATTTATTGTCAATGCGTTTCTTGACCAATGGTCACATCATCAGGACATCTACATAAAATGGAGCATCCGAGCACATAATTAAAAGAAACATACATAAAGCATAAGAACACTTAAAATGGAAACTAAGTTAAACTTAAACACTGAATCACAATTAAATACATTTACACATTAAAAACCATGAAAGCTTAAAATGATTCTTACAAAAAATAAAATCAATAAAAGAAAAAAAAGGGGAAAAAAAAAAAACAAAAAAAAATTAAAATGAGGAGCAGGCGCACCTCTCAAAATGACAGAGACAAACACACTAAAAGAACAGAAAGAAGGCAGACAAATATAAAACAAAACAAACCCAGTTATGCTATGAACAGGGGAACAGCCGATGATTGGCAATTTAACGTAGGTACAATTCTTTTTACTAGCAAACTGACCCATCTACGATGGGTGATAAAATACGGGTGCAGAAGTGAAAAATTTATATGTACTACTTGTTCAGCAATATTAAAATAAGAGAGATTTTTATACATACCTACTACAGAAACTCTTTGTACTACTTGTTCAGCAATATTAAAATAAGAGAGATTTTTATACATACCTACTACAGAACCTCTTTGTACACAATATTATCAGTTTGTCCACAACTTAATTTCAAGTTGGCAGAGTCAGTTGCCCTGCTCACCGCTACATACAGTTGGCCATGCGTGAACATGGGTGACGGCAGAAACACACCAACACAATCCAAAGTCTGGCCCTGCGACTTGTTTGCAGTGAATGAGAAGGCCAGGTTGATGGGAAACTGAAACTGCCTGCGCCGTAACTGGAATGGAAACTGGTTGTCCGAAGGCATCAGAGGAATCCGGGGGATGAACAGACGTTTGCCGGTGTGAGGGCCTGTTGCTATCACTGCTTCGATGACGTGGGAGTTTAGCTCCATAACGGTGTACCTCGTTCCGTTGCAATGTCCATTGGCAGGATCGAAATTCCGAAGCAACATTACCGGGCAGTACTTCTTCAACGTTATTTTGTGCACTGGCAGTCCCTATGGAATTAAGTTATTTAAAAAATCTTGTGGATATTGATGATAATTTTCATCTTCTATCGTGTCCGAGCTGAAATATTCGCAACTTTCTCCGGGGAAGAAGTACAGAAATTATGTATGAAAAATCGCAAAGTAACTAGGTCTACGGGAATAACCAGCCTCGTTTCACGGCCAGAAACAGCTCCGTTTCAGGGAATCCCTTCTCACCCCTACACCCTACAAAAGAGGGGGGTAGGTTGGATGAAACCCCATAACAAACCATCTTAGGGGTCCCCACCATAACAATGCCAAGTTTCATGCCCATCTGACCAGCCGTTTGGCCGTGATTGAATGACAGACAGACAGGCAGACATTACGCCCGTTATAGTATGATGATGTAGAGACTTTCCAAGAGAAGCAGTTATCCAGGTTCCTTGGCTTGGCCAACTATTTTGAAGTTGTCGTATTTTATCGATGTCTTGCAACCTCTAGCGTGGGATCTTTATTGGAAAGTTCGGGATTAGACAATCTGCAGCCCGTACGATAACTCACGCCCATGTGAGAATCGGCCCTGACCTTGAGGAGACGCCGAGTCGAACCAACGTAAATCTACTCAAGGTCAGGGCCGATTCTCACATGGGCGTGAGTTATCGTACAGGCTGCAGATTGTCTAATCCCGGACTTTCCAATATAAGATCCCACGCTAGAGGTTGCAAGACATCGATAAAATACGACAGCTTCAAAATAATTGGCCAAGCCAAGGAACCTGGAGAACTGCTTCTCTTGGAAAGTCTCTACATAAAAAGAATTGTACCTACGTTAAATTGTCAATCATCGGCTGTTCCCCTGTTCATAGCATAACTGGGTTGTTTGTTTATATTTGTCCGCCTTCTTTTCTGTTCTTGTGTATTCTTTTAGTGTGTTTGCTTCTGTCATTTTGAGAGGTACGCCTTGCTTTTCATTTTAAGTTTGTTTTTTCACTTTTTTTTCTTTTATTGATTTTAGTTTTTGTAAGGATTATTTTAAGCTTTCTTGGTTTTAATGTGTAAATGTATTTAAGTGTGATTCAGTGTTTAAGTTTGACTTAGTTTCCATTTTTAAGTTTTCTTATGCTTTATGTATGTTTCTTCTAATAATGTGCTCGGATGCCCCTTTTTTATATATGTGGCCTGATGATGTGACCATGGGTCAAGAAACGCGTTGACAATAAGTGTATCTAATGGATGTGTATATGTTCCTGCGCCCTTCTCCTGCCTACTATAGTACCCTATCTATCTATCTATCTATCTATCTATCTATCTATATATATATACATACATACATATATATAATATATATATATATATATATATAAATATATATATATATATATATATATATATATAAATATATATATATATATATATATATATATATATATATATGTGTGTGTGTGTGTGTGTGTGTGTGTGTGTGTGTGTCCAACACAGTCTGTCTCTCAGCAGTAAACTTTAAACGTGGGCTGGACACGCCATGGACATACATTTACCTAACTCCTGCCTCATTGCTCCCCTTACATTCCATTATCAATGAAGAATCCCTAATTAAAAGATGCATTCGCCTATTATATACGAAAGAGAACAAGCTCACAAGTATCGACATCAATTAGGTAATGAAAGAGGCCGTCGTTTATTCGCCCCACTGGAAAGAAGTGGCTCAGTTTAATGGACACAATCCATCAACTTAAGTTTTTTTTTTTCGCTTGATTGAAGGAATAAATGATTACTCCGATCACTAAAACAGTACTTCGTCAGATGCCAAGCTATTATCAGACATTAACGAAGGAAGAAAAATGAATGACAGATCCTGATGAGGCAATTTAGCGTCCGTACGAAGGGTGGACGTGAACGCAATTAAAGATGAATGTGGCGGGACTGACATTAGTGAAATAATGAGAGTTGGTATGACGGTATGTGGTGAGTGACAGAGGAGAGAGAACTGATTATTTCTGAGAAGTGTAATATATCAATCAATATATACAAGATGAGAACTACAAAGGGGAAAAGGGAAGCTTTTACGAACAAGGATGACAAAGAGAGAAGGGGATAAATATTGTTTTTTTTTTGACAGCCAGCAGTATGTAGCAACTATACCACCATCTTTGTAATGAAGAAAAAGGAAATAAAGTCTGGAGGTATGGAAACTTGAATGAAAGAAGAAAAGTTATTTTTTTAAGTTTTCACGACCAAGGATGCTAAAGAGAGAAGAGGAAATAAAATTACGTGCCATGCTAAACAGCCAAAAATAGAAAACGATTGTACATCATCTTTGCAACGAATTAAAATGAATAATTAAAGAATTTGCAAATCGAATTGGCAAAGCCACAGCAACATAAGTACGCGCTTCCTCCAAAGGCACGTACGAATCTGACATGAGATCCAATCCCGACTCGATAGTGATCAGCTGTGAGTGACAGCTTCACATCAGGTCCTGTGCTGGGTGTCATGATGATTGTTAACCAATGCTTCCCTAGTATTCATATCCCTCAAGGAATGTGATGCGTCTTTTCTCTTCCTCCTCTCCTCTTTCTCACCTGGCCCCCTCACACAAAAGACCGAGGAATCGTGTTTAAAGTAGATCGCCAGATATCGTCAAGGAAACAATCCCATTTGTTGGCAACCCCTGATCTAGTTGGTATAAGAGTAAGTGAATGTGGTGTTCGTACACCGTAGAGTTACACTAGTTAATTATGATCACCACAGTAATTACCCCTAATCTAGTTGGTATAAGAGTAAGTGAAATGTGGTGTCCGTACCCCTTAGATTGTCACACGTTAATTATGATCACCACAATAATTAGGTAGGAGACCTTCTCTGAGCGGAAGCAGCGTTGAAAATAATAGCTGTTTCCACGCCATTTAATTTGTATGGCGTCATCTCTATTCGTCTTACAATCTTCCTTTCATCAGTGTGTAGTCGGTATATCAGTTTGCTAAGGACAGTGATTATAATTATCATGGATTCCTCGATTTAGTTGATTTATTCACTGGTGACTTGGATATGTAACTGTGCTTTCCATCTTAAAATCAAGTCTTATTTTTCACTAAGCCTTGTCATCACTTTGTTTTACCCTTTTTAAAAAATGATATTCATCATAAACATCATGATGATGATGTGTGTGGGATAAGTATTCAACCTGTTCGTGATGTGTTTGGGATATGTACTCAACTTATATGTGATGTGTGTGTGATAAGTATTCAAATTATATGTGATGTGGGATAAGTATTAAACATATATGTGATGTGTGTGTGAAAAGTATTCAACCTGTTCTTGATGTGTTTGGGATAAGTATTCAACCAGTTCGTGATGTGTTTGGGATAAGTATTCAACCTGGTCTTGATGTGTTTGGGATAAGTATTCAACCAGTTCGTGATGTGTTTGGGATAAGTATTCAACCTGGTCTTGATGTGTTTGGGATAAGTATTCAACCTGTTCTTGATGTATTTGGGATAAGTATTCAACGCGTTCGTGATGTGTTTGGGATATGTACTCAACATGTTAGTGTGTGTGTGGGTAGCAATTTAGGAATTTAACCTATTCGTGATGTGTCTGCGATAAACATTCAACCTGTCCACGATGTGTTTTGGGATAAGTTTCCAACTTGCTTGCGAAGTGTGAGCGATAAGTTGCAGACCTGCGTTTTTATGACAAGCTTTACTGCAATGTGAGCATACCATTAGTACTGGGAAACAGCTGCTGCTGCCGCCACCACCGCCGCCACTTATCCATTCAGCTGAGGAGACGAAATGCTCCTCCTCCCGATTTCCAAGCCTTTGAAGGCGAGGTTACGCAATGACGATATTAAAGTAATGGATTCAGCACCTCAGATATGCATCGCGTATTAGTTTGTGACGGTGGGAAGCTTTGAGCTCTTACGGATGCGTGTGCATGTATTGGAAATGGTGGCGAGGGGGCAGGGGGGGGGGGGGGTTAGCGAGAATCGATGGAATTTAATTAATCTATATTCATCTGATATACATATCAAAGGTGTCCCGCTGAAAATGTTCACTAGCAGAGTCGTTGACCCATCACATACACATGGAGAGTTTTGATGATGGATTCACAAAGGAGATGGGAAAGGAAAGTATGCTCTGGCGTATAAAATTACGAAGGGCTCTGGGCTTCTCTGCTTAGTTTCAAACTGAAATATTGTTTGTTGATCTATTACATACACATGGAGAGTTTTGATACTGGATTCACAAAGGAAATGGGAAAGGAAAGTATGTTTTGGTGTATAAAACTACGGTGTAATCTAAAATTCTTTGCTTAGTTTCAAACTGTTGGTCAAATGTTTAACAGCTTGATGAAATATAAAGGCTGTCTGACGTCAGTCATCCCCATCTATTTCCAAGTGTTTTGACATTGCTCAGAATATCAACGATGGGTTCATATGTAAATTTGTAGCCACCCTTTGAAATACAAATATTATCTAAACTAAAACTTTAATCAACTTCTCAAACCAAATTTCCAAAGGTTTCTCGAGATTATTGTGTAAAGTATCACCTAATTTGTATCACAGTGGCTAAAAGATTATTCCTTCTGGAAATGAGTTAAAACCACTTTACAACCAAAGGGCAACGACTTAAAATATGGTTATAAGTTGACTATATCTTGTGAAAAACAAATAGCCTAAAAATGAAGTTATAATTTGATTATAGCTTGTGGGAAAAAGTTTGAAACCCCTTCAAGCCAATGGAAAAATAGCCTAAAATGGAAGCTATAACCTTACTGTATAGCTTCTGGGGAAAAGTTGAAACCTTTAGAAAGCTAATGGAAAAGTACTTAAAATGGTGTTATAATTTGACTAATAACATGTGAAAGAGAAAGTCGAAGCACATCGAAGCTAAGGGAAAACAGATTAAAAACGAAGCTATAATTTGACTATTGTAGAAGAAAGCTGAAACCTTTAGGGAACCAAGGAATATGGACTTAAAATGGAATTATGATCTGATCGAATCTTTTGAAAAAACTAAAACTATTTAACAGCCCACCCACCCCACCTGCCATAAAAAAACAAGGCCCTAAAATAGGAAAAATAATTTGATTGTTTTTTTGTGGAAAAAGAGAGATGAAATCAAATAAGGCCCCGATGGGAAAAGACTAAAATGAAAGCTATAAACGACGAAGCATCCTCCTGTATAAGATCCTAATATATCAACCAAAGGTCTCCTCCACACAATATATGCCCTAATAAACAACTAATATCAAAATCCCTGGGGAAATCAACACTGGAATACCATGACTGATCGTATTTTACAAAGACTCATAACGCCATTCCTTCCTTCCCTCATCTCGTACCTGAAGAAACATTAATAACAATCTGTTGCTGAATCTATATCATAATATAAAATTTGGTATTGGTGGTATAAAGCCTCTAACTTCAATATCAAAGGTTTTGAAGTCACTGTGTTGAGTTGAGTTGAATAATATAGGCCAAAGGCCAATCACTGGGACCTAGGAGGTCATTCAACGCCGGAATGGATATTGACAGTTAAAAGGTTTGAAAGGTGTAACAGGAAGAAAACCTCAGAAGCAAGTGTTAGGAGAGGGTTGAGGAAAGTAAGATGAAGAAAGAGAATATGAAAGGAGGTACAGTAAAGGGAACGAAAGTGGTTGCAGCTAGGGGCCTAAGGAAGGCACGCTGCAAAGAAGCTTAAGTAATGCCTCCTACAGTGCACCGCATGAGGTCCACTGACGGTACTAACCCACCTACGGGGTTATGTGAGTTCATGTATCTGTGCTTGCGTGTCGTGCTGATGTATACTCTGGCTTGGCGAGTGTTGTTAGTGTATACATATCCAGCGATAATATTTCAGCCAATTGCAAAATTAAATCAAAGTATTGATGAGATTATTCAGCCATATGCGTGACCTTGGTTTCTCTCTCTCTCTCTCTCCTTCTTTTCCTCGGCTTCTTCCTCCTCCCCAGCCAGATCACCATTCGAGCAAAGGGGGTACGAGGCTAAGTGGATTCCCGGGAACTCAATCGAATTAGGTGGCAGCGCCCTCCTACGGACATTGTGTTTTAATTGGTTTATTCGACGTCTTTCAGATTTATTATAGCGGCGGTGACGGGACCCGGCGCCCGGAGGTGCCATGATTCAATTGCAGCCAAACGATGCCCCATTTGAATCCTAAACACCAAGCAGCGCTGCCGTCAACGCCAGTAGTAAGATTGCAAAACCTTTCCCAGTTCTCTCTCTCTCTCTCTCTCTCTCTCTCTCTCTCTCTCTCTCTCTCTCTCTCTCTCTCTCTCTCTCTCTCTCTCCTTTCGATATATTCGTATGAGCTATGAGAGAGGGGGGAAACTTGATTAACAAATTTACACAAGATTGATTGTTAATGAGATTTTCTAATTAAATGCCCAGGGGTGGGGTAGGGTTGGTGATGGGGTGGGGACCGGGTCAGCCACCATTTGTAATCCATGTCTATATTCAAAGTTTCTCCCATTACCGGGATTTCTTTCGTTCGTTTATATATGGAGTGAGTTCTCCCCTTGAGTGACTCCACTGAGGAGACTTCTAGCAGTTCGCAGGAATGACTTGGGAGGTCGACGGTAACGATATTTGAAATATTTGTCGCTTTCATTCCCGTCTGGGTAAACATGGACGATTACACAGTACACAAGCAGATAGCTCAGAGTACACATTCAGTACACGAGGAGATTTTTTTCATTTGTTGTAACCACCTGTTATGGTACGTTACATTATGAGCAAGGTCGTGACGATCGCTCTCTCTCTCTACGTCAATCCGTAGTATAAATATTCATATACATATATATGTGTGTAGGTGTATGTACACACACACAAACACTCACACACACACATATATATATATATATATATATATATATATATATATATATATATATGATATAATATCATATATATATATATATACATATATATACATATTTATATGTATATATACTTATATATGTATGTACACATACACATACATATTATATATACATACACACACACACACACACACACACACACACACACACACACACACATATATATATATATATATATAATATATATATAGTATATATAATATTATATATATATAATATATATATATACATATCCATTTAAATACCTACATCCGTTTAACTGCGAATTCATTGGGCAACGACATCATAAAATTACAAATAATAATAATAATAATAAAAATAATAACTAATAATAATAATAATAATAATAATAATAATAATAATAATAATAATAATAATAATAATAATAATAATAATAATAATAATAATAATAATCACAGAAAGAAGGTATATATCATTTGGCAAAGGAGAATTTTTCCCAACGAAAAAAAAAAGTCAACAAAAAAAATAAATAAAAAAAACACACGCAAAACTAAGATAGTGGGAACTTCCGTGTCCCGCTGTTCAACATGCTGTCAAACTTATTTTAACAATGTCTTTGGCAATAAGACAAAAGAGTCCAGTCACTATCTCAGGTGTTTTTCTTTCCCCGGGCGCATTATCTCAAGGCGGAGGAGAAATTTCCCGCGCGCGCGCTAAAAAAGAAATAAAACCCGGTTGGATACGCGTAACCTAAACCGTGTTTTAATTTTTCACTTTTAATAATGTTAATGATAAAATAAAGGGATTATTATGGATACTTTCTTTATATAGCTTAGTAATTTCGTTTTGTTTTCACCCGGTAAGTAAAATCTGGGCATACGTGAGGATGTGTATAAAAAAAGAGAGAGATAGAATATTTTTTTTTTTGAGGCATACAAAACGGATAAGACCGTAATATTCATATCATACAATCCGTGACAAAGAGAGAGAGAGAGAGAGAGAGAGAGAGAGAGAGAGAGAGAGAGAGAGAGAGAGAGAGAGAGAGAGAGAATAATTTCTTTTGGGGCATACAAAACCGATAACACCGTACTATTCCTATCATACAATCCGTGACCGTGTGTGTATCAGAGAGAGAGAGAGAGAGAGAGAGAGAGAGAGAGAGAGAGAGAGAGAGAGAGAGAGAAATAATTTCTTTTGATGCATACTTAATCAATAAAATCGTACTGTCAATACAATTCAATTTCTGAGCGTGTGTAATATCTTATGAGGGATACGAAATCAATAAAATCCCACTTTTAATAATAATACAATCTGAGAGAGAGAGAGAGAGAGAGAGAGAGAGAGAGAGAGAGAGAGAAATTTCTTATGGGGCATACATAGTCAATAAAATCGTTACTATCAATACAATTCAAACTCAGAGAGAGAGTAGAGAGAGAGAGTAGAGAGAGAGATGAGAGAGAGAGAGAGAGAGAGAGAGCGAGGACAGAGATAACGTCACAAAAACAACATCAGCCGAGGACACCAAATATACAGTTTTCCTTTGACCAACTTTAGTAGACGAAGTTTTACGTAACTAACGTCCTCTGATGTTTATACCACCATTTTCTTTGAGAAGGCTCACGCTGATCTTCCATGGTTAAGCTTTTGTTCTGTGTCTTGATTTGTGAGTTAATGATGTTTCCATATTCACAGACACAGACATAGACACACACACACACACACACACACACACACACACATATATATATATATATATATATATATATATATATATATATATATATATATATATATATATATATATACATTGGTGTGGAGTCTGATCACATCACCGTGATTCATATATACCCATTAAGATACAAAGTGCCTTTAATATCTATAATTCACTATATCTCGGAATTAATACATTCCAACTTATACCTCTCGTTACAGCAGTTGGTTAAAGGCGCTTCACTGTGCGTCCTGATTTCTTGGTTCCTAGGTTCGCGCCCGGTAGCCGACGAAATTAGTATCAACCAAAAAATTACCTTTCGGTTAACATACATGCAAATATATATGTATATATATATATATATATATATATACTATATATATACATATATATATATATATATATATATATAATATATACTATGCATATATATCATATATATATATATATATATATATATATATAATTATATATATATATATATATATATATATATATATACTATACCGACGTAGAGCGAATTAGATATTAAAGAACATTTTTAGCTTAATGCTTCTATATATATATATATATATATATATATATATATATATATATATATATATATATATATATATATATATATATATATATATATATATATATATATATATATATATATATATATTAACGTTGGTATTTAACAGTATTACCTGAACGATGCTACCATGTTAAACAGACTGGGATTCAAATGCCTCCCTCGTATCCCCCAGGCATGATGAGCGCCTAGTCGAGGGTTGTGAACCACTTGGAGATGGAAATGCCAAATAAATAACAATTAAGACTTAACCCCCTTCCCTTACCCACCCATCCCCCCAAAAATACTTTGGGACCCAATGGTAAGATGAAATAAGGTCCACAGTCCCAGAGAAATCTGCAAGTGTCATAAATGATTTATGCCCCTAGATGCCCATGATTCCACAAAGGCATCAATGCAGCTTACTATATGAATAATGAGAAATTTATTAATAATAATGCCATTGTGAATGTCTAAATAAATAAGATAAAAATATATATATCTGTATAAAATTACAAGATATCTTTTTATAAAATCCACAAGCCTCTAAAAAAAACTCACAATAGGGCCAACATCATTGTTGTCTCATAAGATTTTCAGATATAGTTTTACCATCTAGATATTACATCAATCTGGATCCTTAGTGAAACAAGTGCCCTTACTAACCCCTTCAGATAACACGTCCATCTGATGTCTAGGCCAGTCCCTTACGACGCTCATGGTTGACTGTTGATAAGCCAATCACAGGGCTGCTGTAAACTCTGTCTCTCTCGACAGAGTTCACATTGGCAAGGAAAGGTATGCCTCCAAACCTCAAAAGTTGTTGTAAATGCTCCACCTCTCCTGAGCGATATGTCTTTCAAAAGTATCCCTGAGGAGAGGTGGAACGTACAGCCTGCCTTTGTGAATTCTCTCGGGAGACTGAGAGTTTCCAGCCCTGTGATTGGCTTATCAACAGAACAATCAGGAGCGTCGTAAGGGACACTGGCCTAGACATCAGATGCACGGGTGATGTGAATCTACTATAGTCTGCGTCAGGTGGGTCCCCTGTCTAGTCCTCCTGCTGAGATTGTTGCCCTACGAGGTTGTCAAGATAAGTTTATGACAAAGGACGTTCGGGTATATAAGGAAATGAACGGCATAATTTGATTTCGCACCGTCAGCAAAAACACGAAATTCAAAGTATGTGAATCACCAAAATTTTATCTGATATTATATGAATATTTGGTTTAGCTACCTGGTACTAGAACCATTGGGTTAATCAGTATCACAATACACATAGAAGAATCATCATTAAATACACAGAAATATTAAACACAAGGAACACGGAAAACAAGTTTAGCTATCATCATATCATCAGTATACGAGCATTTTTATTTCACTTTTCATACCGCGGCACTATGATCACACACGACTTCCATCCCACGTCTTCGGTACCAATTCAATCTGATAAGCCAATTCCGGCTGTCATGCATATTTAATATCCCCAAACGGGCTTCATGTTATCTTCAATCTTACCCCTTTTATGCATTCGACGAATTGAATTACAGCATTCGTATATGCTATAAGGGACATCAATCCTATCCCTGATATGCATTCGACAAATTGAATTACAAAATTCATATTTGCTATAAGGGACACATAAACAGTGCAGTCTATAACCCTGAATCATATTTCCTTTTTTTTTAATTTTCTGAACCTTGATGCAGCCTTTCCAGTTAGCTTATGTATTTCCAGACTTAGGTATTGAAAACTAGACTATTTGTTCCCGCCGTCATCGATATGGAACGGTTCTTAATGTAAAAACACTATTTGCATACAATTTCAGTTACCCATCTATTTTACAATTTACTGGCTTTCGTATCCAATTTCTAAACATTTGCCTAATATCCAATTATTCATGTTTATTTCTATTAACGTGGCCAGTCTACCCTAAAACAGTGTTGCAAACCACCCTAAAACAGTGTTGCAAACCACTCTTACCCATACGTATCCATAGCCTATAGAAAACCATGTCAGCTGCTGCATTCATTTGACAATTTATTGGCTTTAATGTACCATTTCTTAACGCATTTGCTTAACATCCCATTATCAATGCTTATTTTCGTCGCTTTCAATAAGGTCAAACCATCATAAAACAGTTCACACAATTTACTATGTAACCTATACCCCATAAAAAATTATGAACTTGTCAATAGACTGAACGAATTACTTTTTTCGGAATTACCTCTTCCATCAGAGCCAGTAATTTTTATGAGTTAATCTTGAAAACCATTAAGTATAATTACCAGATACTCAAATACCACCATGCAGAATATCACCTTACCTTTCAAACTGTGGTCAGGGCAAAACCTTGGGAAAAATCGTTGTCTGGAAGAAAACTCTGCCTACACTCCTGGCCTTGGTTTGGAAGTCATCTGGACACTGTGATTCAGCTGGGTATTCCAGAGCAGGTTCTTGCCTTGGTTTGTAAGTCATCTGGAAACTGTAATCCAGCTGGGCATCCCAGAGGCACCTGTAATGATCAAAAAAGGAATAATGAAGGATTTTTATCACAGACGAACAAACATAAGTCATACAGTATTAGAGAAGAAGCAACTGTTATGCAGTCGATGACTATTTTATAAAGTAAATAATAATGAATAAGAATAAACTTCTTAGAAGTGTGATTTGGATCTTTTTGCATTATATAATTATCCAAAGACGTGAACCGTAATGGAATGGAATATAAAAAAATAGGCCAAAAGCTAAACACTGGGACCTATGAGGTCATTCAGCGCTGAAATGGAAATTGACAATAAAAGGTTTGAAAGGCGTAACAGGAGGAAAACCTCAAAGCCGTTGCACAATGAAACAATTGTTAGGAGGGGTTGGAAAGTAAGAGGAAAGAAGAGAATATGAACGGAGGCACACTAAAAGAAATGAAAGTAATGCTACTGTGCATCGATCGCACTAAACCTATGAAGAGTAAACGTAACCTCGTCTGGTTTTGACGTTTATTTGTTAATTACAGTCTGCTGCATTATATAAACATTAACACTGGAACTCTCCTTCATCATGATGATCTTATTATATCACCAACAAAATTTAAAGTTTATCACAAAATTTCTTATGACCGTCAACCTTTAAAAGCTCATGAACAGATTGTTCACTATTGGTTCCAATCAACGGTAATCAATCTTTCAATCATATCCCTTTGAAGATTTTACGTTAAGTTTCTGCGCGCATAATCACAAGACCTCTTTCCTCACGTAATTTTCAAAAATTCAAAACCCAATTAACGTGAAGTTTTTATATATTTTTTTGGGGGGAGGGGGTCGGTTCCTGTTTGACCTTCATACTCGATGTGATTAACCACTTCGTACTTGATATTGTGGGGGGGGGGGGTGTATATTACATACGCGCATGCGCTGGTGCAGAGTTTTTGCTATAATCCAAAGTTCCTTACTGGGTTTTATCATGGATTTCTGTCCACATATTCTTTGTCTTCAAACCGAGTTGTAATTAGATGCTTTTAACTCCTGGTTAAAAAAATTCACGTTTAGCCAGAGTTCCCACTACAGCACATGACATATATTCGCCTAGGTGACTTATTTATGTATGTATGTTTATATTATATAATATATATATATATATCTATATAGATATAATAGCTATTAGAATATATATATATATATATATATATATATATGTACTTCTGTATGTGCGAGCGTAGTATATGAGCATGCTTATATGC
>NC_061108.1:139296371-139298871 GCF_015104395.2 Macrobrachium nipponense
GCATATAAGCAGCTCCTATACTACGCTCGCACCTACAGAATACATATATATATATATATACAATATATATATATATATATATATATATATATATAATATATATCTATATATATATATCTCAACAATACATCATAAATAATTCACCTAGGCATATATCCCTGTGCTGTAGTGGGAACTCTGGCCTAAACGGGAAATTCTTTTAACCAGTAGTTAAAAGCATCTAATTTACAACTCGGTTTGAGACAAAAGAATATGTGGAAAAAAATCCATGATAAACCCAGTAAGGAACCTTTGGATTTATAGCAACACTCTGCACCAGCGCATGCGCGTATGTAATATACACCCCCCCCCCCCCCACCCCCCCCCCCCCCCCACAATATCAAGTACGAAGTGGTTAATCACTCGAGTATGAAGGTCAAACAGGAACCGACCCCCTCCCCCAGAAAAATTATAAACTTCACGTTAATTGGGTTTTGAATTTTTGAAAATTACGTGAGGAAAGAGGTCGGCTGACGTACGTCTGTGATTATGCGCGCAGAAACTTAACGTAAAATCTTCAAAGGGATCTGACTGAAAGATTGATAAGCGTTGATTGGAACCAATAGTGACAATCTGTTCATGATGGTTTTTAAGTTGACGGGTCATAGAAGTTTTGTGATAAACTTTAAATTTTGTTGGTGATATAATAAGATGATCATGATGAAGGAGAGTTCCAGTGTTAATGTTTATATAATGCAGCAGACTGTAAGTTAACAAATAAACGTCAAAACAGACGAGGTTACGTTTTACTCTCCATAGGTTAGTGCCATCGATGCACAGTAGGCATTACTTTCATTTCTTTTAGTGTGCCTCCGTTCATATTCTCTTCTTTCCATCTTAACTTTCCAACCTTTCCTAACATTGTTTCATTGTGCAACGGCTTTGAGGTTTTCCCCCTGTTACGCCTTTCAAACCTTTTACTGTCAATTTCCATTTCAGCGCTGAATGACCTCATAGGTCCCAGTGTTTAGCTTTTGGCCTATTTTTTTATATTCCATTCCATTACGGTTCACGTCTTTGGATAATTATATAATGCAAAAAGATCCAAATCACATTTCTCAGAAAGTTTATTCTTATTCATTATTATTTACTTTATAAAATAGTCATCGACTGCATAAACGTTGCTTGTTCTTTAATACTGTATGACTTATGTTTGTTCTTCTGTGATAAAAATCCTTCATTATTCCTTTTTTCATCATTACAGGTGCCTTTCGGATGCCCAGCTGGATCACAGCTTCCAGATGACTTCCAAACCGAGGCCAAAAGTGTAGCCAGAGTTTTCTTCCAGACAACGATTTTTACCAAGGTGTGTGCCCTGGCCATAGGTGCCTCTGATGGAAACCTGTTCTGGGATACCCATCTGAATCACAGTTTCCAGGTGACTTCCAAACCAAGGCAAGAACCTGCTTTGGGATACCCAGCTGGATCACAGTTTCCAGGTGACTTACAAACCAAGGCAAGAACCTGCTCTGGGATACCCAGCTGGATTACAGTGTCCAGATGACTTCCAAACCGAGGCCAGAAGTGTAGCCAGAGTTTTCTTCCAGACAACGATTTTTCCCAAGGTTTTGCCCTGACCACAGTTTGAAAGGTAAGGTGATATTCTGCATGGTGGTATTTGAGTATCTGTTAATTATACTTAATGGTTTTCAAGATTAACTCATAAAAATTACTGGCTCTGATGGAAGAGGTAATTCCGAAAAAGTAATTCGTTCAGTCTATTGACAAGTTCATGATTTTTTTATGGGGTATAGGTTACATAGTAAATTGTGTGAACTGTTTTATGATGGTTTGACCTTATTGAAAGCGACGAAAATAAGCATTGATAATGGGATGTTGAATAAATGCGTTAAGAAATGGTACATTAAGCCCATAAATTGTGTCAATGAATGCGGCATCTGACCATGGTTTTCTATAGGCTATGGATACGTATTGGTAGAGTGGTTTGCAACACTGTTTTAGGGTAGACTGGCCACGTTAATAGTAAATAACATGAATAATTGGATATTAGGCAAATGTTTAGAATAGTATACGAAAACCAGTAAATTGTAAAATATATGGGTACTGAAATTGTATGCAAATAGTGTTTTTACATTAAGAACCGTTACATATCGATGACGGCGGGAACAAATAGTCTAGTTTTCAATACCTAAGTCTGGAAATACATAACAAGCTAACTGGAAAGGCTGCATCAAGTATCAGAGAATTTTAAAAAAAGAAAATATGATTCAGGGTTATAGACTGCACTGTTTATGTGTCCCTTATAGCAAATATGAATTTTGTAATTCAATTTGTCGAATGCATATCAGGGATAGGATTGATGTCCCTTATAGCATATACGAATGCTGTAATTCAATTCGTCGAATGCATATAAGGGGTAAGATTGAAGATAACATGAAGCCCGTTTGGGGATATTAAATATGCATGACAGCCGGAATTGGCTTATCAGATTGAATTGGTA
>NC_061108.1:139303871-139323882 GCF_015104395.2 Macrobrachium nipponense
CGCCAAGCCAGAGTATACATCAGCACCTCCTTTCATATTCTCTTTCTTCATCTTACTTTCCTCAACCCTCTCCTAACACTTGCTTCTGAGGTTTTCTTCCTGTTACACCTTTCAAACCTTTTAACTGTCAATATCTATTCCGGCGTTGAATGACCTCCTAGGTCCCAGTGATTGGCCTTTGGCCTATATTATTCAACTCAACTCAACACAGTGACTTCAAAACCTTTGATATTGAAGTTAGAGGCTTTATACCACCAATACCAAATTTTATATTATGATATAGATTCAGCAAAAGTGTGTTATTGATGTTTCTTCAGGTACGAGATGAGGAAAGGAAGGAATGGCGTTATGAGTCTTTGTAAAATACGATCAGTCATGGTAGTCCAGTGTTGATTTCCCCAGGGATTTTGATATTAGTTGTTTATTAGGGCATATATTGTGTGGAGGAGACCTTTGGTTGATATATTAGGATCTTATACAGGAGGATGCTTCGTCGTTTATAGTTTATTTGATTTCATCTCTCTTTTTCCACAAAAAACAATCAAATTATTTTTCCTATTTTAGGGCCCTGTTTTTTTATGGCAGGTGGGGTGGGTGGGCTGTTAAATAGTTTTAGTTTTTTCAAAAGATTCGATCAGATCATAATTCCATTTTAAGTCCATATTCCTTGGTTCCCTAAAGGTTTCAGCTTTCTTCTACAATAGTCAAATTATAGCTTCGTTTTTAATCTATTTTCCCTTAGCTTCGATGTGCTTCGACTTTCTCTTTCACATGATATTAGTCAAATTGTAACACCATTAAATACTTCCATTAGGCTATTTGTTTTTTCACAAGATATAGTCAACTTATAACCCTATTTTAAGTCCTTGCCCTTTTTTTGTAAATGGTTTTAACTCATTTCCAGAAGGTATAATCTTGTAGCCACTGTGATACAAATTAGGTGATACTTTAAACAATAATCTCGAGAAACCTTTGGAAATTTGGTTTGAGAAGTTGATTAAAGGTTAGTTTAGATAATATTTGTATTTCAAAGGGTGGCTACAAATTTACTTATGAAGCCATCGGTGATATTCTGAGAAATGTGAAAACACTTGGAAATAGATGGGGATGACTGACGTCAGACAGCCTTTATATTTCATCAAGCTTTTAAACATTTGACCAACAGTTTGAAACTAAGCAAAGAATCTTAGATTACACCGTAGTTTTATACACCAAAACATACTTTCCTTTCCCATTTCCTTTGTGAATCCAGCATCAAAACTCTCCATGTGTATGTAATAGATCAACAAACAATATTTCAGTTTGAAACTAAGCAGAGAAGCCCAGAGCCCTTCGTAATTTTATACGCCAGAGCATACTTTCCTTTCCCATTTCCTTTCCTTTGTGAATCCATCATCAAAACTCTCCATGTGTATGTGATGGGTCAACGACTCTGCTAGTGAACATTTTCATCGGGGCACCTTTGACATGTATATCAGATGAATATAGATTAATTAAATTCCATCGATTTTCGCTAAACCCCCCCCCCCCCCCCCTCCTCCCTCGCCACCATTTCCAATACATGCACACGCATCCGTAAGAGCTCAAAGCTTCCCACCGTCACAAACTAATACGCGATGCATATCTGAGGTGCTGAATCCATTACTTTAATATCGTCATTGCGTAACCTCGCCTTCAAAGGCTTGGAAATCGGGAGGAGGAGCATTTCGTCTCCTCAGCTGAATGGATAAGTGGCGGCGGCAGCAGCAGCTGTTTCCCAGTACTAATGGTATGCTCACATTGCAGTAAAGCTTGTCATAAAAACGCAGGTCTGCAACCTATCGCTCACACATCGCAAGCAAGTTGGAAACTTATCCCAAAACACATCGTGAACAGGTTGAATATTTATCGCAGACACATCACGAATAGGTTGAATTCCTACCCACACACACACACTAACATGTTGAGTACATATCCCAAACACATCACGAACGGGTTGAATACTTATCCCAAACACATCAAGACCAGGTTGAATACTCATCCCAAACATATCACGAACTGGTTGAATACTTATCCCAAACACATCAAGACCAGGTTGAATACTTATCCCAAACACATCACGAACGGGTTGAATACTTATCCCAAACACATCAAGAACAGGTTGAATACTTTTCACACACACATCACATATATGTTTAATACTTATCCCACATCACATATAATTTGAATACTTATCACACACACATCACATATAAGTTGAGTACATATCCCAAACACATCACGAACAGGTTGAATACTTATCCCACACACATCATCATCATGATGTTTATGATGAATATCATTTTTTAAAAAGGGCAAAACAAAGTGATGACAAGGCTTAGTGGAAAATAAGACTTGATTTTAAGATGGAAAGCACAGTTACATATCCATGTCAGCAGTGAATAAATCAACTAAATCGAGGAATCCATGATACTTATAATCACTGTCCTTAGCAAACTTGATATACCAGCTACACACTGATGAAAGGAAGATTGTAAGACGAATAGAGATGACGCCATACAAATTAAATGGCGTGAAACAGCTATTATTTTCAACGCTGCTTCCGCTCAGAGAAGGTCTCCTACCTAATTATTGTGGTGATCATAATTAACGCGTGACAATCTACGGTGTACGGACACCACATTTCACTTACTCTTATACCAACTAGATTAAGGGTAATTACTGTGGTGATCATAATTAACTAGTGTAACTCTACGGTGTACGAACACCACATTCCACTTACTCTTATACCCGCTAGATCAGGGGTAGCCAACAAATGGGTGAGAAAGAGGAAAGAGGAGGAAGAGAAAGAAACGGACGCATCACATTCCTTGAGGGATATGAATACTAGGGAAGCATTGGTTACATCATCATGACACCCAGCACAGGACCTGATGTGAAGCTGTCACTCACAGCTGATCGCTATCGAGTCGGGATTGGATCTCATGTCAGATTCGTACTCGCTTTTGGAGGAAGCGCGTACTTATGTTACTGTGGCTTTGCCAATTCGATTTGCAAATTCTTTAATTATTCATTTTAATTCGTTGTAAAGATGATGTACAATCGTTTTCTATTTTTGGCTGTTTAGCATGGCACGTAATTTTATTTCCTCTTCTCTCTTTAGCATCCTTGGTCGTGAAAACTTAAAAAAATAACTTTCCATCTTTCATTCAAGTTTCCATACCTCCAGACTTTATTTCCTTCTTCTTCATTACAAAGATGTTGGTATAGTTGTTACATACTGCTGGCTGTCAAAAAAAAAAACAATATTTATCCCCTTCTCTCTTTGTCATCCTTGTTCGTAAAAGCTTCCCTTTTCCCCTTTGTAGTTCTCATCTTGTATATATTGATTGATACATTACACTTCTCAGAAATAATCAGCTCTCTCCTCTGTCACTCACCACATACCGTCATACCAACTCTCATTATTTCACTAATGTCAGTCCCGCCACATTCATCTTTAATTGCGTTCACGTCCACCCTTCGTACGGACGCTAAATTGCCTCATCAGGATCTGTCATTCATTTTTCTCCCTTCGTTAATGTCTGATAATAGCTTGGCATCTGACGAAGTACTGTTTTAGTGATCGGGGTAATCATTTATTCCTTCAATCAAGCAAAAAAAAAACAAAAAAAAAACTTAAGTGATGGATTGTGTCCATTAAACTGAGCCACTTCTTTCCAGTGGGGCGAATAAACGACGGCCTCTTTCATTACCTAATTGATGTCGATACTTGTGAGCTCGTTCTCTTTCGTATATAATAGGTGAATGCATCTTTTAATTAGGGATTCTTCATTGATAATGGAATGTAAGGGGAGCAATTAGGCAGGAGTTTGGTAAATGTATGTCCATGTCGTGTCCAGCCCACGTTTAAAGTTTACTGCTGAGAGACAGACTGTGTTGGACACACACACACACACAGACACACTACATACATATATATATATATATATATATATATATATATATATATATATATATATATATATATATATATATATATATATATAGTAGCAGGAGAAGGGCGCAGGAACATATACACATCCATTAGATACACTTATTGTTAAAGCGTTTCTTGACCCATGGTCACATCATCAGGACACATATATAAAAAAAAGGAGCATCCGAGCACATAATTAAAAGAAATAAAATGGAAACTAAGTCAAAGTTAAACACTGAATCACACTTAAATACATTTACGCATTAAAACCAAGAAAGCTTAAAATGATCCTTACAAAAACTAAAATCAATAAAAGAAAAAAAGGGAAAAAACAAACTTAAAATGAAGAGCAAGGCGCACCTCTCAAAATGACAGAGACAAACTCTAAAAGAATACACAAGAATAGAAAAGAAGGCGGACAAATATAAACAAACAACCCTTATACTATGAACAGGGGAAGAGCCGATGATTGGCCATTTAACGTAGGTACAATTCTTTTTAGTAGAGACTGTCCAAGAGAAGCAGTTCTCTAGGTTTCTTGGCTTGGCCAATTATTTTGAAGTTGTCGTATTTTATCGATGTCTTGCAACCTCTAGCGTGGGATCTTATATTGGAAAGTTTGGGATTAGACAATCTGCAGCCCGTACGATAACTCACGCCCATGTGAGAATCGGCCCTAACCTTGAGGAGAATTACATTGGTTCGACTCGGTGTCTCCTCAAGGTCAGGGCCGATTCTCATATGGGCGTGAGTTATGACTTATTTTTAAGAACCTTTTAATTTACCAGAATATATCGACCATTTAAATTAAAATACACGAATGTATCGACCATTTAAACTACCAGAATATATCGACAAAAATACATACTTTCAATTTAAGAATCATTTTAAATTACAAGAATGTATTGACTATTTAAGCTTACAAGAATATATTGACTATTTAAACTAAACACACGTACTTTCAATTTTAGGATCCTTTTAAATTGCAACAATGTATAGACCCACACACTTTCAATTCTAGGAATTTTTAAAATTCCACCAACCATTAACGCAGTTTCATTTCATAACGGTACCGATGGGATGATGAGCTTATTGTGGTTAAAAATAAAAGTTCTGTATAACTACCTACAACATAGTAATTTTTTTCAGAGCGGACGACTCTGTGAAACTTGGCCCATTTTGAAAGTTAGGAATGTGCCCCTACACGAATACAAACCACTGCTTTTTACGAGACAGTGACCCCTTAGCTGGGAGGAAATTTTTCAACTGACTATTTAATTGGATCTCCCTATCGTTCCTGGTCACGATAGGGAGCATAGTAGGAGATCTGACTCCCACAACCTCATACGCAAGTCTGACATAAGGATGCCTAGCCGGAAGGCACCTAAGGCTGAGTGAGAGGTGTCTGGGAAATTTCAGAGAACCGAATGTGATCCACATTTGGGCTGACAAATTTAGAAGGGAGTTTCAATCTGACCAATCAAATTATCATAGCTCTAACTGCTCTCCTTGCACAACCCCTTTCACACCTAATAAACCAAAGCTTTGGGAATAGATGCATGATTGTGTAGCTCACCTCCATCTGCACCCGTTCCAGCACATAGTCTGGCAGAGCTTCTGTCCCACAGAGGAAGGTAAAAAAAAAAAAAAAAAGAGGAAGGTAAAAAAAAAAAAAAAGGTAGAAGGGAGACAATAGAATGGAATATAAAACTTAAGAATCTATGGGGTCACTCAGTTGTTTGTATGGTTGTTTTTACGTTGCATGGAACCAGTGGTTATTCAGCAACGGGACCAACGGCTTCACGTGACTTCCGAACCACGTCGAGAGTGAACTTCCGTCACCAGAAATACACATCTCTCACCCCTCAATGGAATGCCTGAGAATCGAACTCGCGGCCACCGAGGTGGCAGGCAGAGACCATACCAGCCATGCCACGGGGTCACTCGGTGGTGAGAGGGTAATTGACAATAAAGGATTTTGAAGGGGAAGACGGAAGAATGAAAATATGTATGGAACTACAGCAAAAGGATCGAAAAATGGGGCTGAGGGAACACTGTAAAGAACTTTTAGGTTATGCTTACAGTGCACCGCGTGAGGTCCACTAATAGCCCCACCAGCCTACGGAGGAAGTGTACTAGCTGTTTTTCGAAAAAAGCATAATACTACACTGTGTAAAACGCTACGGAGTAAATAAAAAGAATATTTGGTGGCTTCTCGTCACAATTTACTCCTTAAACATAATTTCATACGACCATCAGGCAGCTACGAATAAAATGGCATAACGAAAACGTTAGTTCGTGGACGTTTCTAGTCAAGAGTGAAATGAATAATGATTCAACCAGGTATCATGCACTGTCATAAGAATAGTATGACAATTAGGCCTGCAAAGAAAGACCTGAAGCTGGATTTTACAATGAATGAACATTACCCAAGAAATATATTTTTCCCACTGGAATAGCAACTAATTCTCACCAGGAGGAGCGTTCATTATTATGAGAAAGTTTCCCTGAAGCCTTTTAGAAGTAACAACAAAAATATCAAGGAAAGCAGCAGAAAGGCTAACTACGAGACATAATAAATAGCTGACATTAATAATGGTGTCCTCTTCCATTTTGGCCTTGTGTGGAGAGAGAGAGAGAGAGAGAGAGAGAGAGAGAGAGAGAGAGAGAGAGAGAGAGAGAGAGCGCTTTGTCATTCTTCATGCTAAAAACCTTGGTGCATAATGTACTAAATTCTTACACAAAAGCCATACCAAACATATCACTATTATTAATCCCTGGCATATATTACAACAGAATAGTGCTTGGAGAGAGAGAGAGAGAGAGAGAGAGAGAGAGAGAGATACGTAAATACATAACACATTCTCATGCAAATTTTTAATTTATCCTACTACTCTTGTTTATTATTACTGAACAGGCCAGAGAGAGAGAGAGAGAGAGAGAGAGAGAGAGAAGAGAGAGAGATGAGAGAGAGAGAGAGAGAGAGAGAGAGATACTAGATTGGTTCTTAAACACAATATATACCCACACCCATATACACTTCCTCAATGAGCCAATAACAAAGTAAAAAACATTGGTCACCAGTCAGTGTAAGAAAAATGAATGTGGCAGCTATAAATGTCACAAGTACTGGTGAAGCAAGAGTCAATTAAACTATCTCTAAATGGTGTGTGATAGTGACAGCTAGACTCCTGTGGGGACCAGAGTTGGAAGACCAAGACCTAATTGGGTACAAACTATGATAAAGAAGGCTGGAGATAAGTGGAGTGCTTCTTTCATCTATCCTTTTAAATTGATAAATTGACAAATTTCAGGCATTTCTCCTGCCTTCACTACTGCTGTAATTTGTCCTTCAGTTACCTACCTGCTTCCAAAAAATATAGTGTTCATTGCAGGTGATGTTGGTGCTTTAAAACTTTCTAAATATTGCTCTATTAAATTTCACAGACATTGGGGTATCTCATCTCTACTGCATGACACTTACCAGTTGGTGGAGGAGTGTCTCGTGGTGCTGGAGAGTGACTCATAATTATTCATCCACAATAACAAGATTGCCTTATATGGATTGTCTGAGGGCCAGATAGCGACCAACCTTATCCAACTCTTTTTAATGGCACTAGCACTACCTTAGGAAAAAATGAAAAAACATTAACATTGGATAATGTTCATGTATTTAAAGTGATCCAATGCCAGACATTTCATATGAACAGTACCTGAAATGCAGTAAACACTGTCAGGAAGACAGTAATCTTGTTCAAAGAATTAAAACATGTTTATGCAAAACAATGCTGACTAATGACTACACAGAACAAAGTTAATGAACCTAGTTCATAATAGATATTTTATATACAGATACATTAAGCACTGTTAAGTTGGCACCTACTAAAACAAGCTGTTACTATAACCTCATACTGCACAGATATGATGAATACAAAACCATATCTTATGGGTGATGAGGAAAGAAAGCACTAGGTGCCTATGCTACAACACTGTTAAGTATGCACAGCTCATGGAAAAAGTTAAAAAGGTATACAATACCAGCATGTCACAGCCACAAGTGAAGGAAATTACTGTCAAATTTACTTAGCCCAATCTTACTCAACTATTGCTATAACACAGGCGTAACATTACATATATTTTTATAGATCTCAACCTCTTGCTATAACATTAATTTGCAAGATCAGAGCTTAAAAGTTTAAAATTTGACAAATTCATCAAAGATTGGTAAGTCATCTTGATCTGATCAAACTTCAGTAGGATTTCTTAAAAACCTTCAGACAAAATGGTTCCAAGGTTTGGCCATCATTTAAATCTAAATTTTAGATCATCTACTACCTAACCTTTTTGAAAGCAAATACTGGTTGACATCATCCCAGGTAATGATGATTGCTTTAACTCCTGTTGCATTAACCTTAGCAATTAAAAAGGTACCTTAAACCACATCTTTCACCTTGCAGAGATTATCAGCATAGCCTCTGTAAGGTGAAGATTCAAGAGGTGACCTTTATTTCAATAAAAATAACCATGGGATTGAATTGTGAAAATATTTTGTAGTCCATGATTTTTAAGAAATTCAGCAGTATTAAAAGTGGGGCCTACACCTGGCGCCATGTAGAATTTTGCTTTCTAGGTTAAGTTAGGTTGTATTCTATGAAGTACCACTAAACCACTTTAAGCAAAGATTAAGGGAGTTTCAGGTAGAAAACTGTGTCCAGGACAGGTTTCGGTAGGCTTTGTTAAGATATGTACCTATAATTTCCATTGCCATTTTATCAGCTTTTGATTTTCCACAATTGCACTTATGAAGCATATTTTTTCAACTATTTATCTGGCTTAGAGTACATATCTCTTACACCATTAACATTATTTACTACTTTCCCACTTTGGTCCCAAAGAAGTGTTAGATGAAGAGCAAATGCATCATGTGATTTACAAGAAACTATCTTGTCATATAATAAGCAGTGCCCCTACTGTCTGGGATAGGTTATGATGGCAAAAGTCTTGGATTGGATGGCCTGTGCCTAAGATAGGCTATGTCAGCAACCATTCACCATAACATGGCTGGTCAACTTACAAATCTAGACCTAAAGCAATTTTCATGAAAAGATGGCCAAATGGATTTTTACATTTTCAAGGCTGTTCTCGCTACAAGAGCAGACCCAAAGCAATTTCCATGTAAATAAAGGTAGCTTCATGCATTTTTACAATTTTACAAAACACAGAAGACTTCAAAAGATGCACATCAGTATGGGTGTTCCTCCTGGAATGCATATAATAATCCTCTTAAATCCAATTGGTTTACACAAATTCTTCTACATCCAGCAAGTTCTTTTCATTATGCTCCTGAAACTAAGCTAAGCTACATTGCATACTTTTTCAAACTAATAATGTAGTTCCTGTTGCATTAAGCAGTGTTGCTGTGAGTATTCACACTTATATTTAATATATTCTGTCATATTATTATACTTTTCATACACAGTTCTAGTTTACCATTATATTACTTATCAGCAATCCCTCTGGTCTGCTGGTATAAACTCACAACATTTAGCAGTAAGTAATATTGTGCCATTTGCCATGGAATGGTTACAGATCAAACCATTTCATAGGAAGTAAGTTATTTTAACAGAATATGAGGGTTTTCAATGATTTTTCAATGTGATCTCGAAAAATAATGAAGGACCACAGTGGGAAACCTTAGGAGTCATAGAGTAGGGTAGGTCGAGTGTAGGCTAGGAACCATACAATTCCTCAGGGGCCGAGACAAAAAGGAAAACAAATAAAGATGTTGGCAAATTATAAAACCACAAGGTTAGGCAGGATCCAGTGCCAAAGTTTAATCTGGATTTGATTACATCAGGATGCATTGCTGTATTCTATTCTGATTTACAGCACTCTAGGCCAGGTTAGGTGGGGGTTCCAAGGTTGGCGAAGCTCTCCAGCCAGGTAGGACCCAAGGTTAGATAGGATGTGGATGTACTCCTGTATTCTTAAGTTTATTATTCTCTCATCCAATGACATCAGTGTTCAAAGGTAAGTAGGTCTATGCCAGGATGCCAGAAAACAAATAAGGATGTTGGCTAATTATAAAATCACAAGGTTAGGCAGGATATAGTGCCAAAGTTTAATCTGGGTTAGATTACATCAGGATGCATTGCTGTATTCCATTCTGATTTACAGCACCCTGGGCCAGGTTAGGTGGGGTTCCAAGGTTGGCAAAGCCCTCCGGCCAGGTAGGACCCAAGGTTTGATAGGATAGGTAAGTTAGGTCTACACCAGGAGGCCAATATTACCTATGATATGTAGGGCATTAATTAACCAAAGTTAAGACTAAGCAAGTGCCCTTTAGTCAAAGTAAGACCAGGCACACTAGGCTAAATAAGGTTATAATGTATACCCTTATTCATTAATTTTAATATTATGTAGTTCAAACCAAAACACCCAGTTACTGTGGTTCCCATTGCTGTAACTTTTGGGGATGTGGGAGGGGATGGGTTACCCCAACATTTCCAGTGGAAATGAACAACATATCTGGTATAATCACATTAAGTACCACCACAAAAAGCCTATCTCACAACTTGTAGAATAAAGAGTGTTAATATAGTTATTCATCTCACAGTTTGTAAAATTTCCCAAATAGGCCTAGGCCTAGTGGCACTGATTAGTTATATTTTCACCTTCAGCTACAATAACTTCATTCATAACCAACATCAGTTTATTATTTGCTTTATGTTAATTATCAATAAGAGTAAACTACACCCTGTATCACCACCTTATAACCAGTAGCATAAACTAGATCTTGTATAACACCTTAATATCAGTAGAGTATTACTGATACATGATTTGGGTTAGGCTACATTTTCTCTTCCATTACAAGACAAGTGCTGCTCACTCGACCCCACCTTTACTTACCAAGGGCCAAGCTACTTACTACTTAATGGCCTGGCTCTGCTTCCTTTTGACCTGGCTTTTTTATACTGTGACCAAGTCTGCTTCTCTACAGCCAAGTTCCACTTACTTATAGCCAATGTCAGCTTACCCAAGACCGACCTCTGCTTACCTGTTGAAAAACTCAGGTGTCCTAAGCCTAGCCTATTGGACAAGCTCTGTTACCTTGTGACCCAGCTCTGCTTACCTATAGCCGAGTTCTACTTACCTAATGACTAAATTCATCTTTTACCTGTTGCCAATGTCTGCTTGCCCTACGATGACCTCTTTTTCCTACATGAGACGAGCTCCACTTACCTAAGCCTGAGCAAGCTCTCTTTATTAATGACAGAGTTCTGTTTACTTATGGCCGAGCTCTGCTTTCATTTGCCCTGCTTCTTAATCTGTTTACCTATGGCCAACCTCTATTTAACTAAGCCAAACTTTGCTTACCTATGGCCAAACGTTATTGACTTTGGCCAAGCTGTGCTTACCTATGGCCAAACTCTGCTTACCTATGGCCTAGTTCTGCTTACCTATGGCCGAGTTCTGCTTACCTATGGCCGAGTTCTGCTTAGGTACTAAAGGCTAGTTCTGCTTACCCAAGGCAGAGTTCTGCTAACCTAAAGACAAGCTTTCTTACCTAGACCTGTTTACCTAGTGCTAAAACAGGTAGATCTAGGGTACCTATCCGCGGCGACCCAGACTATGGCAGTTGTGGTTTTTCTATGCAGTTTTACCTACTGAACAAGAATTTTAAGTAATATTTATTCGGACAACTGTAATCAACCCCCAGTACTAAAGGTAATACTTCAGAAGCACTCCGCACTGGATATTAGAATAAATAAACACCTACATGGAAAGAGCATGTGAAAAGCAATATAAAAAGTTTAGTCATTATATGAGAGATAGAATGGGGTGGAATTAAATGAGCTTGATAAGTTTTTACCCTCGAATTTTTTTTTTTTTTTTTTCCTCCGAAGTCGGGAGAGGTGTTTCCTCTACGGTAAATGTTTAATTTTAATGAGCCCTCTAACTTACTTTCTTACACAAACAAAAGCAGTTCCAGTTACTCATTATTGGCTGAGAGGTGTGACATTGTTATGACGTCATGGGTTTCATAACCAATTACGAACAACTTTAGTCGAAAACTAAGTTTCACTAGCATTTCAGCGTAGTAATAAAGTTACATGTCCAGTGTCAACTGGTATCCTTGTTTGACTGAATATTCGAATAATGAAGCAAAAACCGGCATTTTGTCTTCCTGTAGCTATGGCAGAGGCAGTGGCTGGCCCTTCTGGCATTAATTTTGACAGAGACCTTCGATTTCCTACCGATTGTTTGTAATGCAATGTGGGTTAACTGAATTTTATCATTATTTGTCTAGTGGTGGTAAAGAAGTTGTGATTGAATATGCTCAAAGACATAATAATTCTAAACAAAGCAAAAAAACTGCGAGTGTTGTGGAGCTATTTGTCGGATCGACTTCAACAGGAACGCCTTTAGGTGTGATCCGCCACGGTAAGTAGCCTTACTGTAACCCCTATGGCTAGCGCACTCAGCGCAACATTACCTCTTGCCAGTAAATGCCGTGCTTGCCAAGAATCTTCCTGTAGCTATGGGAGAGGCAGTGGCTGGCCCTTCTGGCATTAATTTTGACAGAGACCTTCGATTTCCTACCGATTGTTTGTAATGCAATGTGGGTTAACTGAATTTTATCATTATTTGTCTAGTGGTGGTAAAGAAGTTGTGATTGAATATGCTCAAAGACATAATTTAATTCTAAAGCAAAAAAACTGCGAGTGTTGTGGAGCTATTTGTCGGATCGACTACAACAGGAACGCCTTTAGGTGTGATCCGCCACGGTAAGTAGCCTTACTGTAACCCCTGTGGCTAGCGCACTCAGCGCAACATTACCTCTTGCCAGTAAATGCCGTGCTTGCCAAGAATCTTTAAATATGCGGATAAGGCGCGAAGCGCCATTCCGCCACGGCCTTACTGACAGCACACATAAATCGATCGTCGCGGATATGTAGTCACTCCCTACTTTGTTTGTTGTTGTTTTGGTATCTCTGCCATATTGGTTTTGGTGTTCTTCCGCCGATTTCGGTCGACGGTCGAGTCTGGCCCTTGGGATTTAATTACAGTCGTCCGAATAAATATTACTTTAAATTCTTGTTCAGTGGGTAAAATAACATAGGAAAACGTCAATTGCCATAGTCTAGGCCACCGCAGATTGCTTCTGTAGAAATACCGTAAAACATTCTTACCTATGGCCAAGGTCTGGTTACCTAAGGCCATGCTCTCCTTCAGCCGGCTTCCCTTACCTACTACTAGGTAGGTACAGCCAAGTCAGAGAGCACTGGAACCAAAATTAATTTAATTGATCACCTTCTGCATTAACTATATCTCTGCCTATTGTGATATTACCTCATCTAGCAAATACTCACATAAAAAAAAGACACGATCCATGGGGGAAAGGCGCTCTATAGTGTGTAAATACGATCACATTTAAAAAACTTTGACTGGTTAGTGTTCAACAAGGGTGGAGAAGCCACAGACGTTTGACATATGATTCACACAGACGTTTGTTTTGGCGAGGTTTCGTCGGAGCGCCGCTAGATGGCTCTGCAATGATTACACAACTGTGGGGTGTACGTTTTTCAATTATTTGAACATTGTGAATTGAGCTTTTTTGTGATATTTTCTGTGCATTTTAGCAAGAATATACAAATATTAAATATATATGAATGATTATTAAATGTACAAATGAATAGTTGTATAAAGAATTTATTATATTTCTGATATATTCACTTTTCGATAGATCGCCCTGTAATGTTTACCCAAGGAAGGGTAGACGTTTTTTCAATTATGATTTTTTTCATGTTTTTGTGTAATACGGCGAGAATGTATAGAGGTATATATTCAGCATGAATGTTTTTGACATATAAATAGGTGATTCTATAAAGAATGTTTCTCGTTATGTCTACTAAACTCCCCTTTCCTTTACCTAGAAGAACTGCACCTCTGCAAAGATTTCACACAACGTAAAGGTGAACGTTTTACCATTGTTTACGAGTTATGAGTAGTGAATTGTGCTATTTTGTGTAGTTGTGTAATACGGCAAGAATACATGACGATATACTCAGCATGGTTGCTTTGGACATTTACAAACAGGTGATTATATGAAGAATCGTTCTTATTATGTACAAATCCACTTGTATATGAGTGTATCAGGTTCGTCCAGAATCACAGCCTCCCAGCATGAACATATATTTCGCTATATCTTCGTATGGATATGACGATTAAGGGGAAATTTTAACAAGATTGTAAAAAATTATGTATAGACTTGGCCTACCTATCCTATCGTGTTTGGTATTATCCAAAACAATTCTGAAAGATAAAGAACAGATTTTTTAGGCTATGCTTGTGGAAAGTTTGTGTGTGTGTTTCCCATTAAGTCTGACTTCTTATAATAAAAGTTTTAAACTAAGGTTACTATTTGTATTTTTTTTTTTCTATTTATTTATTTGGCATTCCGCATCGTTCGTCCCCGCGAATACGAAAGCCACTAGGAATTGGGGCGTCAAATGTATTTCGCCGTGTTTAGTACAAGCCCCTGGGGGTTAATTACAGTCGTCCGAATAAATATTACTTAAATTCTTGTTCAAGAAGTAAAACTGCATAGAAAACCCGCATCTGCCATAGTCTATGCCGCCGAGGAATAGTAATATAGATCTACCATAATTCTGGAAATAGGACCTTTATTTCAATCCTGTCTTGACTTCCGTTTAAATTCTAGATAAATAAATTTTCAAACTCGAGTGAAGTCTGTAAACAATCATTCTCACGTATTTTAAGTGGTATTTTGAGTGAATTAAGAACAAAATATGTATATTTACAATCAATTAAGCACTGTGGAGTATCAGTTATGATATCAGTAAAGATGAGACCACGGATTACAAGGCAAGAACGCATTTCAGTTCAACCACACGACCCCTGGGAATTCCATGCCTCATACTTTCACTAGTATAAGCCACAAAATGTTGTTTTAATGTGCTGATTACAACTTAAGTCTTGGAGTTCATATCAATAAACATTACATAGAATGCAAGTAGTGTTTCAGTACACCGTTCAATGAGCCCTGGGAAGGGTGCATTGTCATTTGGTGGATGCCATATTTGATTCAGAACTGCCTTGAACGCTTATTTTACGAAGAATTCACATGCTTATTATAGTTCTGTATGGCAAATTTCCTATATCCCATTTTTGTTGATCGAAACTTCTTTCTTTCTTTTTTTTTTTTGAAATGTTTTGCTTCTTAAAGTTTAATATTTGGTTGTTTGTTTCAGCAATTTAAAATATGGAGGTGCAAAACGTTTAGCCCTGCCATGAAACACGACAAAATATCCACATCATATAGCCTATCCATTGCCTTTTTTTTTTTCGTGTAGTCTAAGCTGTGTGTGATGGGCTCGTGTATGTGTTTATCACGAAGCCAACGAATATTGTCTTAGCCAGGTAAATTTTGTTTGTTTGTGGAATCTCTCTCTCTCTCTCTCTCTCTCTCTCTCTCTCTCTCTCTCTCTCTCTCTCTCTCTCTCTCTCTCTCTCTCTCATCTCTACATCAAAGCCTCGCTTCTTACCATGAGTCTTAAACTAAACTCACTATCGTATTAAGGGATTTTTTTTTTTTTTTAGAATAACCGTGTGTGTGTGTGTGTGTGTGTGTGTGTGTGTGTGTGTGTTCATCTCGAAGCCAATCAACGTGCTGAGCAAAGTGAAGTGGGCCTGCCAGTTGTGCAGGAATATCCTAAGGCGATTTAAAATCTGTGGCTACAGAGAAACATATGTGCACATGTCAGATGCAAGGAACCTAAGTAGACAAAGCATAGATTAAGAGTGGCAGCTTTGATGATGGAGTGTTATTTTACCTGTGGAAGTTTGCTGAAGTGGAGTTGCGTAAGTCGCAAGTAGTCGCCACGTTAGACCGCGATCGTGACAACTGGCAATCCTCTTTCCAAGAAGTTTCAAAACCTGTTCTATGCTCTTTCATATCCTATGGAAATTTTGGGGGGAGGGATTTAAAGGAACTAAAAGCTAACCAATTCTACTATTAAATCATTTCACTGCTTATCCTAAGCAAATCCTGTACCATGTATTTCTTATATATTTCCATTAGTGTAACACACGAATGCACCCCGTAAGGGGATAGTGCCATCAGTGCACCTCATTTGGTGCAATGTAGGCATTACTTAAGGTTCTTTGCAGCGTACTTTCGGCCCCTAGCTGCAACTACTTTCATTCCTTTTAATGTACCTCCGTTCATATTCTTTCTTCAATCTTGCTGTCCACCCTCTCCTAACAATTGTTTCATAGTGCAACTGCTTTGAGGTTTTCCTCCTATTACACCTTGTAAGCTTTTACTGTCAATTTCCTTTTCAGCCCTGAATGGCCTTAGTTGCCCCAGTGCTTGGCAAAAGCCAAAAATCTATATAAATCAATCACACGAATGCACTCGCAATAATCTGATATATTGACTGGCTATTGTCATTTAAACATTTCTTGAGCTTGGGGATACAAACATTGGTAATCATTATGGCTGCCGCTGATTGGCTGGTACCGGGAGGTATATGCAGTTCCCAGCCAATCAGCGGCCGCAAAGCCAGCGTCTCGTAGGCAAAGGGCTCACCCAAGAATATACTTTTAAGTGAGCCAGCTATAGTAAGCGTGACGTCATAGCACGGTTGAGTCACACGTCTACCTATAGGCTCTGAATTCGTCTGTATTGCCCTTGATTTCAGGATAACTGTCACTGTACTAACAAGAACATGAACAGTTTGCTAGGTGATTTACGGTTTATCTATCTGTTATGGTTTTCACTTTATCATCGTGAGTGTTATGCAGAGTATCCTGAGTTGTGGTTTAGTAATTTTTGTATTATAATGTATTATTCAGTTTTGATCATATATATATATATATATATATATATGATATATATATATATAGTATATATAGGTATATATATATATATATATATATATATATATATATATATATATATAATATGAATGTCTTTTTCTGTAATACAACAGTATAATGTGAAGATATAAGGCCCATAAAACAGTATTTGAACGTTGCAACCATATATTACGAGCACTTCCTTCTTTGTTCCTGATCACTGCTAAAATATTTTACCAGTGTGACCAGGAGCACAGAAGGAAGTGCTCGAAATATATGTGGTTGCAACTTTCAAACAGTGTTTTTAATGGCCTTTTATCTCCATATATATATATATATATATATATATATATATATATATATATCTATATATACTATATATATATATATTATATATATATATATATATATTATGAAGTGCCAAGTATCTGGTTACTACACTTTACCATTCATTTAATGTTACCTCACAAAAGCCAGACACCTGAACCCTCATAGCACGTATTAAACGACTGAATTACTCTAAAGGCAACAGTGATCCCTTAACACTTACCAATATTGCAGAAATCAGACTAAGTCATCAAAACAGGGTGTGAGGTAATCTTGTAAGTAATTGAATTAATCAAAGTGGCATCACTCCATCAACAACTTTAAAGGTCTAAGTATTTCCCTGATTTCAGAAGTCTAAATACTTCCCTGGTTCTAAGTCACTTCAGTAAATTGAAGGAAAGCAAATCAATTACCACTCTATGTTCTACCTATCATAATCATAATCAAATGTAAATATACTGGTTAGAAATAAAAACACTTATAAAAATTTTAAATACAAAAATTTATTATCAAATTCAAAATTTATAAGTGAAATTCACAATATCAGGGAAAATTACTGTTACTTGAAAACAAAGTAAAGTTTAATTAATTCTTGAATCAAATTAAGTAAAAATTAAATAAAAAATTTAAATTTATCACAAAATTCAAGAAAATTAATTCAATTGAAATTCAAAAGTGTTAGGCAATAATTGAAAATTTGAAATTAATTCACAAGTGCTAAACAACAACAAAACTTGAAAAGAATTCTAAGTAAATGCAAATTAATTCACAAATGTTAAAGATAATTAAATGTGCAATGATAAGCAACAAAATAACTAAGTCAATTAAATTGTGAATGCAAATGAAAATATAGAATAAAAAGACACACTTCAATAAAAAACATGAAATAGTGCACAAACAATAGAACAAACACACACACAAAAAATACGCAATGTGTAAAAGTGTAAATCTTTTCACTCAAAACATTATAACCAACAGTTTTTACCAAACCTTCATAACCACTGTTATTAGTTATTAGTTAACCAAACATCATAACCATAAAATATTAGTTAATCACTGTTCCTAACAATTATTAGTTATTAGTTATTACCAAACCGTTATTAGTTGCAACTAATAAAAATATAACACACTTTACCTTTTTGGTATACCAATTTCTTTCTTAGCGCAGTCTTGTCTTACACACTTTCACCTAAACCAGGCGCCGTTACGAAATAATGTTTGTTCAGATTCCACAAAAAAACTAAATAACACTAAACAAACTCTAAGAAATATCAAATATGAAATTCTCATAAGTTACGAATGACCAATTTACGTTACGTTAATATAATCTCAAGGATGTCACGGGAGAGAGGAGACGGGAGAGAGAGAGAGAGAGAGAGAGGGGGAGATCTAACCGCCTCGAGGTTCTATGATATAATAAAATCTCTTCCTTTAGGGAAGCTGGACAGGGCAAGATCTCAAAAAACGTATTTGGCACGAATGCTTCCAGAAAGTTTGAAATCTGACGCAATCTTCATAAAGAAATGTTGCAAATACTTCCACGTGGGACTCGGCAAAGACGTACGCGTATGAGTCCAGTCTGTTAAAAAAAGACGTACTCTACTCGATCGAAATGGAGGCTAGGCGACAATTAAGATTGACATGTTTTGATAACAACGCAAGACTTAATTCGATCGCTATCAAATGCGTTGACAGATTAGGAAAGCAAACGGATCTCGCAGACCATCTAATCGTACAGTGTTGACATAAAAGTTAAACATTCGTAGTTTCGAACAGAAAAAGAAGATTCTCTCTTTTTACATTCTACGTTATAATATATATATTCTTTTACATTATGTAATGCGAAATCTGAACACACATTTTAAAAACACATCCTATTCTAAGCTATCTAGGAATCTGAAAAAATGTTACACAATCTACATGACATTTCAAAGAGGGGAAATATGCATTTTGAAAGTAGCAATATATAATATATATATATATATAATATATATATAATATATATATATATATATATATATAATATATATATATATACTATATTATATATATATATATATATACAGGCATAAATAGCTCATACATTTACCGTCAGAAAGCGTATTGAACAGAACATTCATTCGTATACCAATCAACGCTTATACCAATTTTTTCAGGTCGAATCCCTTTCGTGATTTTACGCAAGTTACCTCTCGCCTAATCACAGACGTCACTAAACCTCTTTTCCTCAGGTAATTTTAAAAAATTCAAAAACCCAACAATTAACGTGAAGTTCATATTTTTTTCCTTTGGTTCTGTTTGACCTTCATACTCGATGTTGGATACCCTTCGATGTTTTGATTACCCAATTCATGTTTGATAGGTTGTGCAGCGAGGGGATGGGGGGGGGGGGGAGGTTGTGTTGCTTTCGGCGCATGCGCTCTGTGCAGGATTGTGCAATAGACTTAATGGTTTGATACGGGTTTTGTCATGGATTTATTATAAATTTTTTGTTTCCAAATCGAGTTGTAACAAGGAAGATTATAACTACTAGTTTAAAATTATTTATGTTTAGTCCGAGTTCCCAGTAAAACACATTGGATGTATTTATTTGGGATATTTGGTCCTTCATATATATATATATATATATATATATATATATATATATATATATATATATATATATATATATATATATGTATATATACATATATATATATATATATATATATATATATATATATATATATATATATATATATATATATATATATATATATATATGTATATATCGTAAAGACTTCTCACGTAGAAAGCAGTGACAGACAGACATGCACGCACTGATTTGCACGCATATAAGCA
>NC_061108.1:139324382-139341882 GCF_015104395.2 Macrobrachium nipponense
CAAAACCAATTATTAATTGAAATATAATAATCAGGAAGACGTGGAAGAAGTATCTGTCTTTCAGTAATTCGTTATATTCTGCAAATGTTAAGTGACGTGCTTCTCCGTGTCACTTAACATCTTTACAGGATAGAATGAAGAGATGAATGACAGATACTTTTCCCCTTTTCATCATTTAATAGATGGTTTGGTCTTGGTATGAAAGGCAATGCAGTTGACCCACACAATTCACACACACGCAAGAGGTATCAGGAGTTTTTCCTTCAGGGTATTAAGCATCAGGCAAGTTAGACTTTGCATAACAGGAATCACAAACACACACACACACAGACACACAGACACACACACACACACACACACACACACACACATATATATATATATATATATATATATATATATATATATATATATATATATATATATATATATATATTATTATATTTTGCTACTTTCAAAATGCATGTTTTCCCCTCTTTGAAATGTCTTGTAGATTGTGTAACATTTTTTCAGATTCCTAGATAGCTTAGAATAGGATGTTTTTAAAATGGGTAAAGTTCGGTCAGATTTCGCATTAACGTCATGTAAAAAAATATATCTAACGTAAAGAGAGAGATCCTTGTCTTTTCAAAGCTGCAAATGTTTAACTTTTATGTCAGCACTTTGAAATTAGAGTCTGCGAGATCCGTTTGCGTCCCTGCTCTGTCAGCGCGTTTGATAATGAGCTTGACTCTTTTTACGTGGTCATCAAAAACATGTCAATCTTAATTATCGTTTACCCTCCGTTCAATCGGGTACGTATCTGTTGAGCAGTCTTGTCTTGTACGTGTATGTATTTGCCAAGTCCCACGTGGAAGTTGCACATTATGTGTGTAAGATTGCGTCAGATTTCAGAACTTTCGAGAAGCTTTCGTGCCTAGAACGTTTTGAGACATCTGCTCTGTCATTTCCATAAAGGAAGAGATTTTCATTCGATCTTAAGACCTCGAGGCAGTTAGATCTCCCTCTCTCTCTCTCTCGCTCTCTCTCTCTCTCACTCGACGTCGAGATTAAATTAACGTAACGTAAATTTGGTCACTCATGTGAGAATTGTATATTTGATATTTCTTAGAGTTTATTTAGTTATTTAATTTCTTTTGTGGAATCTGAACAAACATTTCGTACGGCGCCTTGTTTTTTGTGAAAGTGTAATTTACAAGAGAAGAAAAGAAGTTGGTATACCAAAAAAGGTAAAGTGGTATATTTTTATAGTTGCAACTAATAATTGTTAGGAACAGTGAATAACTAATAATGGATAGGGAGTGTGTTTAATTAATAATTGATAGGAACTGTTGTCTGTTACGAAGGTTTGGTAAAAACTGTTGGTTAGTGTTTTTGAATGAAAAAGATTTACACTTTTACACATTGCTGATATTTTTTTGTGTGTGTCTGTTCCATGTTTGTGCATTTATTCATTTTCTTATTGAAGTGTGTCTTTTTGTTTTATATTTTCATTTGCATTCACCATTAATTGACTTAGTATTTTCATTGCTTTATCATTGCACATTTAATTAAATTTAACACTTGTGAATTGATTGCATTTACTTAGAATTCTTTTCAAGTTTTATTGTGTTTAACACTTGTGAAATAATTTCAAATTTTCAGTTATTGCCTAACACTTTTGAATTTTGATTGAATTAATTTTCTTGAATTTTGTGATAAATTAATTTTGATTTAATTTTACTTAATTTGATTCAAGAATTAATTAAACTTTACTTTGTTTTCAAGTAACAGTAATTTTCCCTGATATTGTGAATTTCACTTATAAATTTTGAATTTAATAATAAATTTTTGTATTTAAAATTTTTATAAGTGTTTTCTTTATCTTACACCAGTATAAATATATATAATTATGATTATAGTTCATGTTAGGTAGAAACATAGAGTGGTAATGATTTGCTTTCCTTCAATTTAATTGAAGTGACTTAGAACCAGGGAAGTACTTAGACTTCTGAAATCAGGGAAATACTTAGAGTTTTGAAAGTTGTTGATGGCGTGATGCCCTTTGAGTTAATTTAATTACTTACAAAGATTACCTCACACTGTTTTTGATGAACTTAGTCTGATTTTCTGCAATACTGGTAAGTGTTAAGGGATTCACTGTTGCCTTTAGTGTATTCAGTCGTTTAAACGTGTTATGAGGTTCAGGTGTTTGGCTTTTGGTGAGGTAATAATTGATGCAAGGTAAACCAGATACTGGCACTTAGTACCTATTGTTTAATGGTGCCCAGAGACCCGGGAAAGCAGATTTCATTATCACTCTAGAATATACTGGTGGTGTTAGGAATATATTTTGTTAGGAGAGTGACCATATAATTTTGTTTTGCATTTATTGTATTGAATTGTAAGTTGATAACTTAGAGGAAAATGGCTCAGTTCAATGTTCAGGAATTTTAGCAGCTCCTTCGTCAAGTTTTATCTGAAACCACTCTGTCTAGAGCACAGTGGAGCGCTTTAGCAGAGGCATGTGGTGGTTAGTGTCTACTAGTATGGTAAAGGCACAAATAAGATGTATTGCTATGAATCATTGATAAACTCTGGTAGAATAACTGATGAAGATGAGTTAGAATTGGCTCAAGAGTTGTTGAATGTAGCACGTGCTGATCTCATAAATAAGCAAGCAGAAAAGAAAGAGAAAAGTGATGCAGAGTTAGAGCTTAGACGATTGAAGCAGAAGAGAATTTGATTAAGCTAAAAATGCTTGCTGAAAGAGAGAGAATGCAAGCTGAAAGAGAGAGAATGCAAGCTGAAAGAGAATGAATAGACAGGGAAAAACAAGAAAGAAGAGAAAGAGAAGAAGCAAAAGCAGCAGAAGAGGAAAGAGAAAGAATAAAAGAGGAAAAGAGAAATCGCAAGACATGAAAGGGAAATGGAATTAATAAAAGCTAGATCCACATTACCTGTAACACCGTCTAACCCTAACCAAGGTAATCAAGACCCTGTATTTGATGTAGTGAGAGTACAGAAGTTAATCCCTAAGTTTACTGAAGAAGCTCCAGATGAGTTTTTTTGATCACTTTGAGAAAGTGGCTTCAGGTATGGGATGGCCAGAGGATAAATGGTCAGTTTTGCTACAAGTGTCTTGATTGGTAAAGGGAGAAGTGCTTATCTAGCCTTAACAGCTGATCAGTGTAAAGACTACAAGGTACTTAAAACACAGTGTGCTACAAAGTTTACCAGATGACCCCAGAGTACTACAATGAGAGATTCAGAATTTAAGAAAAGATGAAAAGGGAACCTTCTTAGATATGCTTACAAAGTGGAAGTGGTTCAAACGTGGGTAGAAGCTGCTAAGTTAAAACTTTTGATGAGTTAGAAGAGTTACTTGTTCTGAAACAGTATCTTAAGGGAATTCCTGAACTATAAGAGCCTATTTAAGAGAGAGAGAAGTGAAGAAACTTGACAAAAGCCGCTACACTAGTGAAGATTACAAATATAATCAGTAGCAACGTAATTACAATGTCAAGTACCAGAGTCAACAACGCCCAGGTTTTAAGTCTTATCCAAATAACAGGAACAAATTTAATGGGAAACCTTCAAGTGATACTACTAAGAGTACGCAAGGTAATACAGCTCAGCAAATTAATGTGAAATCCTCATCCAGTTTTTCAAGACAGTTACAGAAACCTAATGTTGTCTGTTTCAAGTGGAAGAGTAGGACACTACAGTCAAGAGTGTACCGAATCAACAGCAGTCAAACCATTGTTAGTCAAGTTGTGAAACAAACTACGAAGGAGCAGTGAAAGAATCAGACTCCAGAGAAGATGAAACTAAACAAGCTGAATGTTAGCAACCAGTGGAAATGTTACCTCAAGCAGTGAGTGGTTAGCAGTGTGGAGGCTTTTAAGCCATATATCTATGAGGGTATGCTGTCAACTCAGAAGGAAGTATGCAGGTACCAGTCAAGATATTAGTGATACAGGGAGTAACCATAGTGTGGTAGTACGTGGTTCTCACCCTCAGTTGGAGAAGAGTCTCACAGGAGATTCAGTTATTTTGAAGGGTATAGGAGGAGAGGAAGTAACTCCTATATGCCGCTTACACCTGTCATGTGAATTGGTGACAGGGAATGTTGATTTTGCTGTAAAGACTCACTAGCTGTGGAAGGTATACATGTTCTGTTGGGGAATGAAGTTGGTGGTGTGCCATTTATTCCTTGTCCTGTAGTGACAGACAAAACCCATGAGGATTAGTCCTACAGAAGAGTTGGAGAAGAATAACCCCCACCTGTTTCCTAGTTGCGTAACTACCAGAAGTATGAAGAGGACTACGACTGTAAGTGAAGAAACTGAGGATTTACACACCCAAGAAGGATCAAGTGAAGGATGCTTTTGTGCTTAGAAGAATTATTCCAGGGAAGTGAAGTTTCCCATAGTGCTGACCAAGAAGAGATTTCCCAAGAAGATGAAGAGACGACGACGAAGAAGAAGAACCTGATGTTCCTGAGAGACTCCGAGTAGTCAAAGTGTTGCTGAAGACAGTAGTGAAACTACAGTAGCTGAGTTAGCAGATATCGAGAATTCAACCCTTGAAGTTGGTCAAGTGACAAGAGAGGAAGCTGATGGACTTGCAGAAGAAGGATGCAATCGTTAACTGATTTGTTCTTCAGAGTTGTTGATCGAGAAGAGATGCAACAAACTCCTACCTGTTACTATCTGAAGGAAGGTTACTGATGAGGAAGTATAGACCTACAGATATACCAGGAGATGCTGAATGGGGCGAATATCATCAAATTTTGATTCCATATCCATTGAGAAAGCAAGTGATTGCAGTAGCTCATGAGTCTGGACATATGGGAATCAGGAAGACTGTGAGAAGATCATGAAATCTTTTTTCTGGCCTGGACTTGCACAGATGATGTTAGCAGGTTCTGTCGTGAGTGGTCATACCTGCCAGATAGCTGGAAAAAACCGAATGAAACCATCAAGAAACCGCCCCCCTACAACCTATAGAAGTTAGAGGAGAACCCTTTAGCAAAGTGATTATTGATATGGTTGGACCATTGCCGAAGACAAAGAAAGGAAATGAGTATTGTTGACATTAATGTGTCCAGTGACAAGGTATCCAGAAGCAATCCCTGTTAGAAACATATCTGCCAAGATAGTTGCTGAGAAACTTGTGGAGTTTTTCTCAAAGTTTGGTATACCAGAAATAGTACAAAGTGACAGAGGAACAAACTTTACTTCAAAGTTATTCCAGGATGTGATGAATTGTTAGGAGTGAAACAACAGTTATCACTGCCTATCATCCAGAAACTCAAGGTGCCTTGGAAAGGTTCCACCAGACATTGAAAAGTATGCTGACAAAGTATTGTTCTGAGTCAGGAAGAGAATGGGATGTGGTTTACCATTAATGTGTTGAAGTTAGGAATGCTTATCAGAAAGTATGGGATGTTCACCTAATGAGATGATTTTTGGAAGAGAAGTTAGAGGACCGTTGAAGATTCTTGCAGAAAATGGGAAGAAAATCAAGAGGAAAAACCAAGCAGAGTATGTAAAGAACTTAAGGAAGAGGTTGAAAGAGATTAGAAAAGTTCTCTTTAGAAAACTTGAAAATGAGTCAAGAGAAAATGAAAAAGGAGATTGATGCTAAGACTAAGCTAAGAAGTTTTAGTGTTGGTCAACAAGTGTTAGTGTTCTTACCTGTCAATGAGATTTCCCCTCAACTAATAAATTTCAAGGTCCTTACAAGATAATTCAGAAGTTAAGTGATAGAACTTATGTGATTGAAACACCAGAAAGTAGAGAAGACAAAAAGGAAGATACATGTGAACCCTCTTGAAACCCTTATTTCTCAGAAACTAAAACTGAAAAACTGTGTCAGTAAACCCAGACAACTTTATCTACAGAAGTCGATGATGGCTATGAATTGGGAGCTGCAAGCAAGATGAATAATTCTTCAATTTTGGAAAAATTTGGAGGATAAATGAAACATCTGAGTGTTGAACAAGGTGAAGACTTAAGTGACGTAATAGAAGTTTTCCAGAAATTTTTTCAGATGTGCCTAGACGTACTGATCTGACCAAGCATGAAATCAAGATTCAAGAAGATGGAAAACTTTCAAGCAAAGAGCCTATCGCTTATCACCGTATCATCGAGATGTTTGAAGAAAGAATTAATGAGTATTTGCTGCAACATGGATTAGCAGAACCAGTTCAAGTCACTTCAGTTCTCCATGTGTGTTGTGAAGAAAACCAGATGGTTCATTAGGATGTACTGATTATAGGAAGCTGAATTCTATCAGTGTGGCTGATAATTATCCTTTTGCCTCTTATAGATCAGTTACTTGATAATATTGGGCAAGCCAAGTTTGTTTCCAAGATAGACTTGTTGAAAGGATATTATCAAATTCCCTTAGATGAGAATGCGAAGCTGCTGTCAGCTTTTGTATACTCCTTTTGGACTATATCAGTATACTGTTTCTGCCGTTTGGTCTGATGAATGCACCCGCAACATTTCAACGAGTGATGGATCAACTGTTAGGATCAATAGAAGGAGTAGGTGTATACCTAGATGACATCGTGATTTACTCTACAAACGTGGAAGAACATCTGAAGATTCTGAAGAAAGTTTTCAAGAAACTACAAGAAGCAGGATTAACAGTCAACCTAGAGAAGAGTGAGTTTGGAAAGGCAACTGTACAGTATCTTGGGTTGAAGTTGGGAAAGGCCTTCTTGCTCAGTAAATGCTAATGTAGAAGGTATCCGTAAGGCTACCCCACCATACTACCAGGAAACAGCTACAGAGATTTTTGGGGATGGCTGGTTTCTATCGTCGTTTTTGCCCAAATTTCTCAGCCGTAGTAGCTCCCTTGACAGACTTGACTAGTCCCAAAAGCTAAGTTTATTTGGACTCCAGAGTGTCAGAATCCTTTGAGAAGGTAAAAGCCATTTTAACTTCAAGACCAGTACTTCAATCTCCAGACTTCGACAAGAAATTTGTGATACAGTTGATGCGTCAGACTGTGGTTGTTGGAGCTGTTCTACTTCAAGAGATGAAAATAATATCTACCATCCTGTATGCTTCATGTCTACAAAATTGAAAAAACATCAGAAAGTATATTCGACAATTGAGAAGGAAACTTTAGCCTTAATCACCGCATTGAAAAAATTTGAAGTGTATGTGAATAGACCTAGGAATGAAGAAATTGTAGTGTTTTCTGATCACAATCCACTGTCATTTATCCAGAAAATGAAAAACCATAATCAAAGACTGACCAGGTGGTCTTTGGCCTGCCTCAACAGTATAACTTAAGAGTGCAGCACATTAGTGGCAAAAACAATGTAGTTGCTGATTATTTATCTCGTTGCGAATCGTTGGATTCAACACCGTGATAAAAAAATCTTCTGGGGGGAGGTATATTATATATGCTACTTTCAAAAATGCATGTTTTCCCCTCTTTGAAATGTCTTGTAGATTGTGTTGTTGTAACATTTTTTCAGATTCCTAGATAGCTTAGAATAGGATGTTTTAAAATGTGTGTTCAGATTTCGCATTAACGTCATGTAAAAAAAATATATATCTAACGTAAAGAGAGAGATCCTTGTCTTTTCAAAGCTGCAAATGTTTAACTTTTATGTCAGCACTTTGAAATTAGAGTCTGCGAGATCCGTTTGCGTCCCTGCTCTGTCAGCGCGTTTGATAATGAGCTTGACTCTTTTTACGTGGTCATCAAAAACATGTCAATCTTAATTATCGTTTACCCTCCGTTTCAATCGGGTACGTATCTGTTGAGCAGTCTTGTCTTGTACGTGTATGTATTTGCCAAGTCCCACGTGGAAGTTGCACATTATGTGTGTAAGATTGCGTCAGATTTCAGAACTTTCGAGAAGCTTTCGTGCCTAGAACGTTTTGAGACATCTGCTCTGTCATTTCCATAAAAGGAAGAGATTTTCATTCGATCTTAAGACCTCGAGGCAGTTAGATCTCCCTCTCTCTCTCTCTCGCTCTCTCTCCCTCTCTCTCACTCGACGTCGAGATTAATTAACGTAACGTAAATTTGGTCACTCATATTGTGAGAATTGTATATTTGATATTTCTTAGAATTTATTTAGTTTATTTAATTTCTTTTGTGAATCTGAACAACATTTCGTAACGGCGCCTTGTTTTTTGTGAAAGTGTAATTTACAAGAGAAGAAAAGAAGTTGGTATACCAAAAAAGGTAAAGTGTGTTATATTTTTATTAGTTGCAACTAATAATTGTTAGGAACAGTGAATAACTAATAATGGATAGGGAGTGTGTTTAATTAATTAATTGATAGGAACTGTTGTCTGTTACGAAGGTTTGGTAAAAACTGTTGGTTAGTGTTTTTGAATGAAACGATTTACACTTTTACACATTGCTGATTTTTTGTTTTTTGTTTGTGTCTGTTCCATTGTTTGTGCATTTATTCATTTTCTTATTGAAGTGTGTGCTTTTTGTTTTATATTTTCATTTGCATTCACCATTTAATTGACTTAGTTATTTTCATTGCTTATCATTGCACATTTAATTAAATTTAACACTTGTGAATTGATTTGCATTTACTTAGAATTCTTTTCAAGTTTTATTGTTGTTTAACACTTGTGAATTAATTTCAAATTTTCAGTTATTGCTAACACTTTTGAATTTTGATTGAATTAATTTTCTTGAATTTTGTGATAAATTAATTTTGATTTAATTTTACTTAATTTGCTTTCAAGAATTAATTAAACTTTACTTTGTTTTCAAGTAACAGTAATTTTCCCTGATATTGTGAATTTCACTTATAAATTTTGAATTTAATAATAAATTTTTGTATTTAAAATTTTTATAAGTGTTTTCTTTATCTTACACCAGTATAAATATAGTATAATTATGATTAATTCATGTTAGGTAGAAACATAGAGTGGTAATTGATTTGCTTTCCTTCAATTAATTGAAGTGACTTAGAACCAGGGAAGTACTTAGACTTCTGAAATCAGGGAAATACTTAGAGTTTTGAAAGTTGTTGATGGAGTGATGCCCTTTGATTAATTTAATTACTTACAAGATTACCTCACACCTGTTTTGATGAACTTAGTCTGATTTTCTGCAATACTGGTAAGTGTTAAGGATCACTGTTGCCTTTAGTGTATTCAGTCGTTTAAACGTGTTATGAGGGTTCAGGTGTTTGGCTTTTGGTGAGGTAATAATGATGCAAGGTAACCAGATACTTGGCACTTCGTAACAAATATACATAAAATATATATATATATATATAATATATATTCCAACGTAGGAAAATGAAGAGTTGTTCTTAGAAAATGGCCAGCAGCTTCGCCCTTCCTCCAATGGACCACTTCCTTAATAAACGCTCCAAGAAGAGGTCCATTTGGGGACGAAACTGTTGGGCATTTTCTGAGATAAACCATTTTCATTTTCCCATGTGGAATACAATTGAATTAACACATCTTCGTGCCGAAGAAGATTACCAGTACTATATATATATATATATATATATATATATATATATATATATATATATATATATATATATATATATATATATATATATATATATGTATATATATATATATATATATATATATATATATATATATATATATATATATATATATATATATTAGTAGAAGGATCCACAGTAATATTCTCGTTTATCCAGGCGAAATATATTTGTGGGAAATATTTACAAATATATTTCGTCTGGAGAAACAAGAATATTACTGCAGATCCTTCTACTGATTTCTTAGAAGCACGTTACGGTGTTTTTATATTGCACACACACACATATATATATACATATACATATAGTAGGCAGGAGAAGAACGCAGGAATATATACACATCCATTAGATACATTTATTGTCAATGCGTTTCTTGACCCATGGTCACATCATCAGGACATTTATATAAAAAGGAGCATCCGAGCACATTATTAAAAGAAACATACATAAAGCATAAGAACGCTTAAAATGGAAACTAAGTTAAACTTAAACACTGAATCACACTTAAATATATTTACACATTAAAAACCATGAAAGCTTAAAATGATCCTTACAAAAACCAAAATCAATAAAAGAAAAAAAAAGGCGGGGGAAAAAACAAACTTAAAATGAAGAGCAAGGCATACCTTTCAAAATGACAGAGACAAACACACTAAAAGAACAGAAAAGAAGGCGGACAAATATAAACAAAGAACCCAATTATGCTATGAACAGGGGAACAGCCGATGATTGGCAATTTACTAGCAAACTGACCTATCTACGATGGGTGATAAAATACGGGTGCAGAAGTGAAAAATTTATATGTACTATTTGTTCAGCAATATTGAAATAAGGGCGATTTTTATACACACCTACTACAGAACCTCTTTGTACACAATATTATCAGTTTGTCCACAAATTAATTTCAACGTTGGCAGAGTCAGTTGCTCTGCCCATCGCCACATACAGTTGGCCATGCGTGAACATGGGTGACGGCAGAAACACACCAACACAATCCAAAGTCTGGCCCTGCGACTTGTTTGCAGTAAATGAGAAGGCCAGGTTGATGGGAAACTGCCTGTGCCGTAACTGGAACGGAAACTGGTTGTCCGAAGGAATCAGAGGAATCCGGGGGATAAACAGACGTTTGCTGGTGTGAGGGCCCGTTGCTATCACTGCTTCGATGACTTGGGAGTTTAGCTCCATAATGGTGTACCTCGTTCCGTTGCAATGTCCATTGGCAGGATCGAAATTCCGAAGCAACATTACCGGGCAGTACTTCTTAAACGTTATTTTGTGCACTGGCAGTCCCGATGGATTTAAGTTATTAAAAAATTTTTGCGGATATTGATGATAATTTTCATCTTCTATTGTGCCCGAGCTGAAATATTCGCGACTTTCTCCGGGGAAGTTGTACAGAAATTATGTATGAAAAATCGTAAAGTAAGTAAGTCTACGGGAATAACAAGCCTAGTTTCACGGCCAGAAACAGCTGCGTTTCAGGGAATCCCTTCTCACCCCCACCCCCTACAAAGGAGGGGGATAGGTTGGATGAAACCCCATTACAAACCATCTTAGGGGTCCCCACCATAACACTGCCAAGTTTCATGCCCATCTGACCAGCCGTTTGGCCGTGATTGAAAGACACACAGACAGACAGACAGACAGACAGACATTACGCCAATTATAGTATGATGATTTAGAGACTTTCCAAAAGAAGCAGTTCTCCAGGTTCCTTGGCTTGGCCAATTATTTTGAAGTTGTATTTTATCGATGTCTTGCAACCTCTAGCGTGGGATCTTATATTGGAAAGTTCAGTATTAGACAATCTGCAGCCCGTACGATAACTAACACCCATGTGAGAATCGGCCCTGACCTTGAGGAGACGCCGAGTCGAACCAACGTAATTCTCCTCAAGGTCAGGTCCGATTCTCACATGGGCGTGAGTTATCGAACGGGCTGCAGATTGTCTAATCCCGAACTTTCCAACATAAGATCCCACGCTAGAGGTTGTAAGACATCGATAAAATACGACAACTTCAAAATAATTGGCCAAGCCAAGGAACCTAGAGAACTGCTTCTCTTGGAAAGTCTCTACATAAAAAAAATTGTACCTACGTTAAATTGCCAATCATCGGCTGTTCCCCTGTTCATAGTATAACTGGGTTGTTTGTTTATACTTGTCCGCCTTCTTTTCTGTTCTTGTGCATTCTTTTAGTGTGTTTGACTCTGTCATTTTGAGAGGTACGCCTTGCTCTTCATTTTAAGTTTGTTTTTTCCCCTTTTTTTTCTTTATTGATTTTAGTTTTTGTAGGACCATTTTCCTTTTAAGCTTTCTTGGTTTTAATGTGTAAATGTATTTAAGTGTGATTCAGTGTTTAAGTTTGACTTAATTTCCATTTTAAGTTTTCTTATGCTTTATGTAAGTTTCTTTTAATTATGTGCTCGGATGCTCCTTTTTTTATATATGTGTCCTGATGATGTGACCATGGGTCAAGAAACGCGTTGACAATAAGTGTATCTAATGGATGTGTATATGTTCCTGCGCCCTTCTCCTGCTTACTATAGTACCCTTTGATGTGTGGCATATATATATATATATATATATAATATATATATATATTTATATATATATATATATATATATATATATAAATATATGTATATATAATATATATCTATCTACTATGTTTATTTATTTCTATCTATCAGTGGTGTGTGTGTGTGTGTGTCCACCACAGTCTGTCTCTCAGCAGTAAACTTTAAACGTGGGCTGGACACGACATGGACATACATTTACCAAACTCCTGCCTAATTGCTCCCCTTACATTCCATTATCAATGAAGAATCCCTAATTAAAAGATGCATTCACCTATTATATACGAAAGAGAACGAGCTCACAAGTATCGACATCAATTAGGTAATGAAAGAGGCCGTCGTTTATTCGCCCCACTGGAAAGAAGTGGCTCAGTTTAATGGACACAATCCATCAACTTAAGTTTTTTTTTCGCTTGATTGAAGGAATAAATGATTACCCCGATCACTAAAACAGTACTTCGTCAGATGCCAAGCTATTATCAGACATTAACGAAGGGAGAAAAATGAATGACAGATCGTGATGAGGCAATTTAGCGTCCGTAAGAAGGGTGGACGTGAACGCAATTAAAGATGAATGTGGCGGGACTGACATTAGTGAAATAATGAGAGTTGGTATGGCGGTATGTGGTGAGTGACAGAGGAGAGAGAGCTGATTATTTCTGAGATGTGTAATGTATCAATCAATATATACAAGACGAGAACTACAAAGGGGAAAAGGGAAGCTTTTATGAACAAGGATGACAAAGAGAGAAAGGGATAAATATTGTTTTTTTTTTTTGTGACAGCCAGCAGTATGTAACAACTAACCACCATCTTTGTAATGAAGAAAAAGGAAATAAAGAGTCTGGAGGTATGGAAACTTATACGGAAGATGGAAAGCTATTTTTTTAAAGTTTTCACAACCAAGGTTGCTAAAGAGAGAAGAGGAAATAAAATTACGTGCCATGCCAAACAGCCAAAAATAGAAAACGATTTTACATCATCTTTGCAACGAATTAAAATAATTAAAGAATTTTCAAATTGAACTGGCATAGCCGCATCAACATAAGTACACGCTTTCTCCAAAGGCACGTACGAATCTGACACGAGATCCAATCCCGACTCGATAGCGATCAGCTGTGAGTGACAGCTTCACATCAGGTCCTGTGCTGGGTGTCATGATGATGTAGCCAATGCTTCCCTAGTATTCATATCCCTCAAGGAATGTGATGCGTCTTTTCTCCTCCTCCTCTCCTTTTTCTCACCTGGCCCCCTCACACAAAGACCGAGGAATCGTGTTTAAAGTAGATCGTCAGATATCGTCAAGGAAATAATCCCATTTGTTGGCAACCCCTGATCTAGTTGGTATAAGAGTAAGTGAAATGTGGTGTTCGTACACCGTAGAGTTTACACTAGTTAATTATGATCACCACAGTAATTACCCCTAATCTAGTTGGTATAAGAGTAAGTGAAATGTGGTGTCCGTACACCGTAGATTGTCACGCCTTAATTATGATCACCACAATAATTAGGTAGACCTTCTCTGAGCAGAAGCAGCGTTGAAAATAATAGCTGTTTCCACGCTATTTAATTTGTATGGCGTCATCTCTATTCGTCTTACAATCTTCCTTTCATCAGTGTGTAGCTGGTATATCAAGTTTGCTAAGGACAGAGATTATAAGTATCATGGATTCCTCGATTTAGTTGATTTATTCACTGCTGACATGGATATGTAACTGTGCTTTCATCTTAAAATCAAGTCTTATTTTCCACTAAGCCTTGTCATCACTTTGTTTTGCCCTTTTTAAAAAATGATATTCGTCATAAACATCATCATGATGATGTGTGTGGGATAAGTATTCAACCTGTTCGTGATGTGTTTGGGATTTGTACTCAACTTATATGTGATGTGTGTGTGATAAGTATTCAAACTATATGTAATGTGGGGATAAGTATTAAACTTATATATGTGATGTGTGTGTGTGATAAGTATTCAACCTGTTCTTGATGTGTTTGGGATAAGTATTCAACACGTTCGTGATGTGTTTGGGGAAAGTATTCAACCTGGTCTTGATGTGTTTGGGATAAGTATTCAACCCATTCGTGATGTGTTTGGGATAAGTATTGAACCTGGACTTGATGTGTTTGGGATAAGTATGCAACCTGTTCTTGATGTGTTTGGGATAAGTATTCAACGCGTTCGTGATGTGTTTGGGATATGTACTCAACATGTTAGTGTGTGTGTGTGGGGGGGGGGGGGGTTAGGAATTTAGGAATTTAACCTATTCGTGATGTGTCTGCGATAAACATTCAACCTGTCCACGATGTGTTTTGGGATAAGTTTCCAACTTGCTTGCGATGTGTGAGCAATAGGTTGCAGACCTGCGTTTTTCATTTTGAACAAGCTTTACTGCAATGTGAGCCATACCATTAGTACTGGAAACAGCTGCTGCTGCCCGCCGCCACTTATCCATTCGAGCTGAGGAGACGAAATGCTCCTCCTCCCGATTTCAAGCCTTTGAAGGCGAGGTTACGCAATGACGATATTAAGTAATGGATTCAGCACTCAGATATGCATCGCGTATTAGTTTGTTGACGGTGGGAAGCTTTGAGCTCTTACGGATGCGTGTGCATGTACTGGAAATGGTGGCAGGGTGGGGGGGGGAGAGTTAGCGAGAATCGATGGAATTTAATTAATCTATATTCATCTGATATACATATCAAAGGTGCCCCGATGAAAATGTTCATAGCAGAGTCGTTGACACCCATCACATACACAGGAGAGTTTTGATGATGGATTCCACAAGGCAGATGGGAAAGGAAAGTATGCTCTGGCGTATAAATTACGAAGGGCTCTGGGCTTCTCTGCTTCGTTTCAAACTGGAATATTGTTTGTTGATCTATTACATACACATGGAGAGTTTTGATGCTGGATTCACAAAGGAAACTAGGAAAGGAAAGTATGTTTGGTGTGTATAAAACTACGGGGTAATCTAAGATTCTTTGCTTAGTTTCAAATTGTTGGTCAAATGTTTAAAAGCTTGATGAAATATAAAGGCTGTCTGACGTCAGTCATCCCCATCTATTTCCAAGTGTTTTCACATTTCTCAGAATATCACCGATGGCTTCATAAGTAAATTTGTAGCCACCCTTTGAAATACAAATATTATCTAAACTAAAACTTTAATCAACTTCTCAAACCAAATTTCCAAAGGTTTCTCGAGATTATTGTTTAAGTATCACCTAATTTGTATCACAGTGGCTACAAGATTATACCTTCTGGAAATGAGTTAAAACCACTTTACAAAAAAAGGGCAAGGACTTAAAATAGGGTTATAAGTTGACTATATCTTGTGAAAATACAAATAGTCTAAAAATGAAGTTATAATTTGATTATAGCTTGTGGGAAAAAGTTTGAAACCCCTTCAAGCCAATGGAAAAATAGCCTAAAATGGAAGATATAACCTCAATGTACAGCTTCTGGGGAAAATGTTGAAACCTTTAGAAAGCTAATGGAAAAGTATTTAAAATGGTGTTACAATTTGACTAATATCATGTGAAGAGAAATTCGAAGCACATCGAAGCTAAGGGAAAATAGATTAAAAACGAAGCTATAATTTGACTATTGTAGAAGAAAGCTGAAACCTTTTGGGAACCAGGGATAAGGACTTAAAATTTGATTATAATCTGATCGAATCTTTTGAAAAAACTAAAACTATTTAACAGCCCACCCACCCCACCTGCCATAAAAAAACAACTCTAAAATGGGAAAAATAATTTGATTGTGTTTTGTGGAAAAGAGATATGAAATCAAATAAGGCCCCAATGGGAAAAGACTAAAATGAAAGCTATAAACGACGAAGCATCCTCTTATATAAGATCCTAGTATATCAACCAAAGGTCTCCTCCACACACTACATACCATTATAACAACTAATATCAAAATCCCTGGGGAAATCAACATTTGACTACCTGACTGATCGTATTTTACAGAGACTCATAACGCCATTCCTTCCTTCCCTCATCTCGTACCTGAAGAAACATTAATAACAATCTATAGCTGAATCTATATCTTAATATAAAATTTGGTATTGGTAGTATAAAGCCTCTAACTTCAATATCAAAGGTTTTGAAGTCAATGTGTTGAGTTGAATAATATAGGCCAAAGGCCAATCACTGGGACCTAGGAGGTCATTCAACGCCGGAATGGATATTGACAGTTAAAAGGTTTGAAAGGTGTAACAGGAAGAAAACCTCAGAAGCAAGTGTTAGGAGAGGGATGAGGAAAAGAAAAGTAAGATGAAGAAAGAGAATATGAAAGGAGGTACAGTAAAGGGACGAAAGTGGTTGCGCTAGGCGCCTAAGGAAGGCACGCTGCAAAGAAGCCTAAGTAATGCCTCCTACAGTGCACCGCATGAGGTCCACTGACGGTACTAACCCACCTACGGGGTTATGTGAGTTCATGTATCTGTGCTTGCGTGTCGTGCTGATGTATACTCTGAATTGGCGAGTGTTGTTAGTGTATACATATCCAGCGATAATATTTCAGCCAATTGCAAAATTAAATCAAAGTATTGATGAGATTATTCAGCCATATGCGTGATCTCGGTTTCTCTCTCTCTCTCTCCTTCTTTTCCTCGGCTTCTTCCTCCTCCCCAGCCAGATCACCATTCGAGCAAAGGGGGTACGAGGCTAAGTGGATTCCCGGGAACTCAATCGAATTAGGTGGCAGCGCCCTCCTACGGACATTGTGTTTAATTGGATTTATTCGACGTCTTTCAGATTTATTATAGCGGCGGCGACGGGACCGGCGCCCGGAGGTGCCATGATTCAATTGCAGCCAAACGATGCCCCATTTGAATCCTAAACACCAAGCAGCGCTGCCGTCAACGCCAGTAGTAAGATTGCAAAACCTTTCCCAGTTCTCTCTCTCTCTTTCATATACAAATCAACAAACTCTCTCTCTCTCTCTCTCTCTCTCTCTCTCTCTCTCTCTCTCTCTCTCTCTCTCTCTCCTTTCGATATATTCGTATGAGCTATGAGAGAGGGGGGAAACTTGATTAACAAATTTACACAAGATTGATTGTTAATGAGATTTTCTAATTAAATGCCCAGGGGTGGGTGGTAGGTGGTGATGGGGTGGGGACCGGTCAGCCATTTGTAATCCCTGTCTTTATATTCAAAGTTTCTCCCCATTACCGGATTTCTTTCGTTCGTTTATATATGAGTGAGTTCTCCCCTTGAGTGACTCCACTGAGGAGACTTCTAGGCAGTTCGCAGGAATGACTTGGGAGGTCGACGGTAACGATATTTTAAATATTTGTCACTTTCATTCCCTGTCTGGGTAACATGGAGGATTACAAGGTACACAAGCATATAGCTTAGAGTACACATTCAGTACACGAAGAGATTTTTTCATTTGCTGTAACCACCTGTTATGGT
>NC_061108.1:139349382-139389382 GCF_015104395.2 Macrobrachium nipponense
ATACTAGAATTGGTTAGCTTTTAGTTCCTTTAATTCCCTCCCCCCCAAATTTCCATAGGATATGAAAGAGCATAGAACAGGTTTTGAAACTTCTTGGAAAGAGGACTGCTAGTTGTCACGATCGCGGTCTAACGTGGCGACTACTTGCGACTGACGCAACTCCACTTCAGCAAACTTCCACCTGTAAAATGACAGTCCATCATTAAAGCTGCCACTCTTAATCTACGCTTTGTCTACTTAGGTTCATTGCATCTGACATGTGCACATATGTTTTCTGTAGCCACAGATTTTAAATCGCCTTAGGATATTCCTGCACAACTGGCAGGCCCACTTCACTTTGCTCAGCACGTTGATTAGCTTCGAGATGAACACACACACACACACACACAGGTTATTCTACAAAAAAAAAAAAAAATCACTTAATACGATACTGAGTTTAGTTTAAGACTCACGGTAAGAAGCGAGGCCTGATGGAGAGAGAGAGAGAGAGAGAGAGAGAGAGAGAGAGAGAGAGAGAGAGAGAGAGAGAGAGAGAGAGAGAGAGAGAGATTCCACAAACAAACAAAATTTACTTGGCTAAGACAAATACGATGTGGATATTTTGTCGTGTCATGGCAGGCTACGTATTCGACTCCATATTTAATTGTTGAAACAACAACAAATATCAAAACATTTCAAAAGATTGAAATTTCATCAACAAAATGGGATATGGGAAATTGCCATACGAACTATAATAAGCATGTGAATTCTTCGTAAAATAAGCGTTCAAGGCAGTTTTGAATCAAATATGGCATCCCACCAAGTGACGATGCACCCTTCCCAGGGCTCATTGAACGGTGTACTGAACACTACTTGCATTTGTTTGTAATGTTTATTGATATGACTCAAGACTTAAGTTGTAATCAGCACAATAAAACAACATTTTGTGGCTTATACTAGTGAAAGTATGAGGCATGGAATTCCCGGGGGTGGTGTGGTTGAACTGAAATGCGTTCTTGCCTTGTAATCCGTGGTCTCATCTTTACTGATATCATAACCGATACTCCACAGTGCTTAATTGGTTGTAACAATACATATTTTGTTCTTAATTCACTCAAAATACCACTTAAAATACGTGAGAATGGTTGTTTACAGACTTCACTCGAGTTTGACAATTTATTTATCTAGAATTGAAACGGAAGTCAAGACGTATGACGTCATAATGCAGGATTGAAATAAAGGTCCTATTTCCAGAATTATGGTAGATCTATATTACTATTCCTCGGCGGCATAGACTATGGCAGATGCGGGTTTTCTATGCAGTTTTACTTCTTGAACAAGAATTTTAAGTAATAATTATTCGGCCGACTGTAATTAACCCCCAGGGGCTTGTACTAAACACAGCGAAATACATTTGACGCCCGAATTCCTAGTGGCTTTCGGAATGCCAAATAAATAGAAAAAAAAATACAAATAGTGACCTTAGTTTAAAACTTTTATTATAAGCCAGACTTTATGGTAAACACACACACAAACTTCCCAAAAGCATAGCCTAAAAAATCTGTTCTTTATCTTTCAGAATTGTTTTGGATAATACCAAACACGATAGGATAGGTAGGCCAAGTCTAGGAGAAATAGTCTCGGTTGCGCTGGACAAAAGGTCCCCCTGTTCCAATCTGACCACTATCTATACATAATTTTTTACAATCTTGTTAAATTTTTCCTTTAATCGTCATATCCATACGAGGATATAGCGAAATATAGGTACTATGTTCATGCTGGGAGGCTGTGATTCTGGACGAACCTGATACACTCATACACAAGTGGATTTGTACATAATATGAACGATTCTTCATATAATCACCTGTTTGTAAATGTCCAAAGCAACCATGCTGAGTATATCATTATGTATTCTTGTCGTATTACACAACTACACAAAATAGCACAATTCACTACTGATAACTCGTAAACAATGGTAAAACGTCCACCTTTACGTTGTGTGAAATCTTTGCAGAGGCATCTAGTGGAAAGTGGATTTAGTAGACATAACGAGAAACATTCTTTATAGAATCACCTATTCATATGTCAAAAACATTCATGCTGAATATATACCTCTATACATTCTCGCCGTATTACACAAAAACATGAAAAAAATCATAATTGAAAAAACGTCTACCCTTCCTTGGGTAAACATTACAGGGCGATTTATCGAAAAGTGAATATATCAGAAATATAATAAATTCTTTATACAACTATTCATTTGTACATTTATTAATCATTCATATATATATTTCATATTTGTATATTCTTGCTAAAATGCACAGAAAATTACAAAAAAAGCTCAATTCACACTGTTCAAATAATTGAAAAACGTACACCCCACAGCTGTGTAAGCATTGCAGAGCCATCTAGCTGCGGTCCGACGAAACCTTGCCAAAACAAACGTCAGTGTGAATCATATGTCAAACGTCTGTGGCTTCCCCACCCTTGTTGAACACTAACCAGTCAAAGTTTTTTAAAATGTGATCGTATTTACACACTATAGAGCGCCTTTCTCCCATGGATCATGCCTTTTTTTTATCTGAGTATTTGTTAGATGGGGTAATATCACAATAGGCAGAGATATAGTTAATGCAGAAGGTGATTAATGAAATTAATTTTGGTTCCGGTGCTCTCTGACATGGCTGTACCTACCTAGTAGGTAAGGGAAGTCGGCCGAAGGAGAGCATGGCCTTAGGTAACCAGACCTTGGCCATAGGTAAGAATGTTTTAGCAATAAGTAAACAGGTCTAGGTAAGAAAGCTTGCTTTTAGGTTAGAAGAACTCGGACTTGGGTAAGTGTTACGACCTCTGAGAGAGGTCTGCTTCAGGTTCGATATGAAATAAAAAAAAAATTCAAAAAGCAACAGTTGAAACTGGGGATACGAATATAGAAAGAAACACTAACACAACAAACTTTTATTTACAAGCTTACTAACAAAGATAAATGCAGAATGGTATCTCCTATTTTCATAAAAAGGCAAAATCTTACAATGCGTGAACTGGGGAAACGGTGAGGTAATTCAAATACTTGCTGGCCAGTTTTGCGACTCGAAGCGATGGCTTCACAAAAGGAGAACTGTTTGCAGACGTCTTCTTGACTCCGTATTGCAGAACATTTCTTCTCTGAAGTTTTGCTCTACGCCGAAATGTCTCGGTCGTCCACTCCTGACGACGACCTGACCAGAATTCGACCAATTCTCGGGCGCCTTTTTCTCTCTGGTCCTTCGTCCTTCTTCTCTTATCTCACTCTGATGACCTCTGCTGCTGATCTCTCACTGATAACCTGATCTGTGGCTCTTACTGATGATCTCTGATCTCTGTGACTAACTGATGATCTTCCTTCTCCTACTTCGTCTGTCGTATTTATACGGCGTTCTGGGGGCGGAGCCTACGGCGAACGTCACAGACTCCCGAGATTACTGGAACGATTTAGAAGTTTCTCGACGTAGTATTGCATCAGAAGTTGCGGCGTTTCTCACGACACTTCGGCGCCTGTCAAGTTCCACAAAACTCCTGCCGATTCTAGAACAACCGCGAGAACAAGCGCCTCCAACACGATAATGAACACTATATTCTTTGGAAGCTTGAATTTCAAGTCAATGGCTCATGTGGGCTTGCTCCATATGAAAATGATTTATCTTATGATTATTAAAAGTAATGATAATTCAATTTTGCCAAATTGTCTTGCTCCTCCTTTCAGCCCCTCTAGATTGTTGTTGGCACTTGCATGAGCATTTCGTGAGTGGAGTATTTGTCAAGTATTGAGCCACTGTAGGATTTCCTTGGATAAAACTCAAATTGTGATATAAATAAAGCAAGAGGGTTGTATTTTGTGTAGCAAATAATATGATAAACAAAGATCTGGCCCTATTGTAGGTTTGCCAGCTATAAGAAATTCAGTAGGAATTTTGTTTGTCACATGTTCAGTAACCAAAATATTAATGTAAGAAAGTATAATGCCATCAGGTAGGTAACTGAAGGACAAATGACATCAGTAGTGACGGCAGGAGAAATGGCAAAATTTGTCAATTTAAAAGGATAGATGAAAGAAGCACTCCACTTATCTCTAGCCTACTTTATCATAGTTCGTATCCAATTAGGTCTTGGTCATCCAACTCTGGCCCCCACAGGAGTCTAGCTGTCACTATCACATACCATTTAGAAATAGTTTAATTGACCCTTGCTTCACCAGTACTTGTGACATTTATAGCTGCCACGTTCATTTTCTTACACTGACTGGTGATCAATGTTGTTTATATTTTGTTATTGGCTCATTGAGGAAAAGTGTATATGGGTGTGGGTATATATTGTGTTTAAGAACCAATCTAGTATGATTATGTATTACAGCTTAGAGATTTAACTCTCTCTCTCTCTCTCTCTCTCTCTCTCTCTCTCTCTCTCTCTCTCTCTCTCTCTGCATGTAACATTCCGACCCATCCACAGTGTGCTGAGGTAATACAAGATTTGAGAAAAGATACAAGAATTTTTTGTTCAACATGTCTATCATGGATAGACAATGTTATTAAATCAAGATTGAATGTACAAATAGTTGAGGATGAAGAAGAAGAGGAAGAGGAAGAAGAAGAAGAAAAAGAAGAAGAGGAAAACGGAAGAGAAGTAAACAAAAATGAAATGACAGAAAAAAAAATCAAGGAAAACAAAGAACAAGATAAAAGTATGATGCAGAGATACTCATTGATACTACATATGAGGCAATAAAGCAGCATACCTACGAAGAAATAAATTACGATATGACAACAGAAAAGCAAATCCCGAAGAGGCTCTACCCAGATCTACACAATGACGGGAAAGAGGAAAAAATAGACAAGAAAGACAAAATCTGCAACCTTTTGAAAAGAGGGAATTGCAGATTTGGAGAAAGATGTTACTACAAACATCCTAATATATGTCAAAACTATGAAATATATGGTAAATGTCATACTTAGATGGATATGGGGTGGATGATTGCAGAGATCTGCATCCAAAAATATGTAAAAACCTAAAAGAAGGAAAAGGATGTAAGTTCGACAAAAAATGCAAATATATGCACCCTGTAGCCATGAATCATAATCAAATAACTACCAACCAAGTAATAAAATCCAAAATAAGAAAGAAACAAATAAAGAGAGAAATCAAGAATATCAGGTAAAAGAGAAAAGCAAACCACCAATGAGATATGCAGAGGTGTCAGCAAAAAATTTCAAAGCATCAGCTCCGAAATTCTACTCAAGAGATAATAACTGTATTTATTATGCAAGAGGATATTGCAGAAACGGAGAAAATTGCAGATTCAGACACAAAATGAATAATTATGATGAAGGAAGATCAAATATTATGGAAAAGTTGGATTTTTTAATGTCAGAATTTCTGGAAATGAAAAAAAAGAACAACATACCAGAACAGGAAAGAGAACATGGAAAAAATCCTTATTACTACCATTATTAAATGAAGGAGAAAACACGCAAACCATCATAGTGATGAATGCGCAGGGTTTAGTTACGAGTAACTCAAAAAGAAAAATAGAGTATTAGAAGAAACTAACCCAAATGAAAAGAAAATAGAATATAATGAATATAAGTGAAACCTGGTATTTCCCAAGAGACTGGGAATGATGATCAAATAAAAGGGTTCCAAACTTATAGATCAGATAGAAAAAATAGGAATCAAGGGGGAACCGCAATATATGGGAAAGACAAAAAACAAGGAAAAATATATGAGAAATATAGTAACTCAGAATGTGAACTAATAGCGGTAGAATTTGAATCTGAAAAATTGATGAACATAGTAATATATAGACCTCCTAATACTAAAGAGTTTGACTTAATAATTGAAAAATTGGATGATATATGTAGAAATCACAAGGACTGGACTATTCTCCTATCTGGTGACTTCAACTTTCCTTTCGTAGAATGGAAAGAACGAATAGGAGATTGTGTACTTATACATATAAAAAAGAGAGTAATAGTAGTGCAGAAGATAAGAGGCAATTTGAAAAGCTATTAGATATGCTACTAGAATACAACATTCAACAAATAAATCACCTGCCAACAAGAAAGGAAAATACTTTAGACCTAGTAGTGAACGAGATGAATTATGTTAAAGAAATAATAGTTTATAATGCGAGTATTTCAGACCATAATGTCATAGAATAACAGTTCATTACCAAAGCAAGTGAAAATAAGAGATAAGCAAGAAATGAAAAAGTGGAAGGATATGGAAAATACAACTTCTACAGTAAAAAATATAAAATGGTCAGAAATTAATGAAGAATTAAACAAAGATTGGATAAACATTTTTCGTAAGTGATGACATAAGGGTAAATACGGAGATATTATATAAAATTTATTGGAGAAAATAGTGGAAAAATATATACCGAAGAAGAAAAGTAAACATCATTCATGCATACCAAGAGACAGAAGGATCTTGTTCCAGAAAATCAGAAAGTGGAAAAAAGTTCTTGCAAAAGAAAAAAATGCATAGAAAGTTATAGAACTAAAAAGTAAGATAGAAAATGCAGAACAAAAGATTATAATCAAAAGAAAATGAAAAACGGGACTTGGAAGAAAAAACCCTATTAAATATCAAGCAAAACCCCAAACTATTATACTCATATGCGAAGAAGATGAATAAAAGAATAGAAATAGGCCTCTGAGAATTGAAGGAGATAACGAATGAAAAAAAGGAAATTTGCAACATACTGGCAGAACGATATAAGAGAGAATTCACCCCTAGAATAGATATGAAGATAATGATATAGAAGTAAGGGAAGAAAATAGTGAATATTTAGCTAACATAGAAATTTAATGAAGCTGATATTGTGCAAGGCAATTAATGAAATTAAAAATGGAGCTGCTGCAGGGCCGGATGGAGTCCCTGCTATTTTGTTAAAGAAAGTAGTTCATTCTATCGCAAATCCACTTGCAATATTATTAAGACAAAGTGTAGATACAGGCAAGATTATGATGGCGGCACAAATTAGCCATATATCACCCCTACTTTCAAAAGTGGATCAAGACTAGAGGCAAGTAATTATAGGCCTGTGAGTCTAACATCACATATTATGAAAGTGTATGAAAGGGTAATGAAGAAAAATATTATGAAACATTTAATAAAAAATAATTTGTTGTTTTTAATATAGGACAACACGGTTTCGTACCCGGAAAAAGTACACAAACCCAACTGTTAGTCCACCGTGAGAACATATTCAAAATATGAAAAGCGGAAATGAAAACAGAGTGGTTTATCTAGACTTTGCAAAAGCTTTTGACAAAGTAGACCATAATATATTAGCAAAGAAAATTAGAAAACACAATATCGTAGATAAAGTAGGAAGATGGTTAAAAGAATTTTTACACAACAGAAAAACAGATAGTTATTGCAAACGATGAGAAATCGGATGAAACCAAGGTAATATCCGGTGTGCCACAAGGTACGGTGCTAGCTGCAATATTGTTTGTTATTATGATTGAAGACATAGACAGTAATGTTAAGGATTCGGTAGTGAGTAGTTTCGCTGATGACACAAGAATAAGTAGAGAAATTACTTGTGATGAAGATAGGAACGCTCTACAAAGAGACCTTAACAAAGTATATGATTGGGCAGAGGTAAATAGGATGGTATTTAACTCTGATAAATTTGAATCAATAAATTATGGAGACAGAGAAGGAAAGCTATATGCATATAGGGGACCTAATAAGGAGACAATCACAAATAAGGAAGCAGTTAAAGACCTTGGTGTGATGATGAATAGGACATGTTGTTTTGCAATGATCAAATAGGCATTCTGTTGGCAAAATGTAAAGCAAAAATGGGAATGTTGTTACGGCACTTCAAAACAAGAAAGCTGAACACATGATTATGCTTTATAAAACATATGTTCGTAGTCCACTTGAATATTGCAATATGATATGGTACCCACACTATCAAAAGGATATTGCACAAATAGAGAGTGTACAAAGGTCCTTTACAGCTAGAATAGAAGAAGTTAAGGACCTTGACTACTGGGAAAGACTACAATCCTTAAAATTATATAGTCTAGAAGAGAAGAGAACGCTACATGATAATTCAGGCATGGAAACAGATAGAAGGAATAAAACAGAAAATATCATGGAACTAAAAATATCAGAAAGAGCAAGCAGAGGTAGATTAATAGTGCCCAAAACTATACCAGGAAAAATAAGGAAAGCACACAGGACATTAATCCACTACGCACCAGCATCGATAATGCAGCGTCTATTCAATGCGTTGCCAGCTCATCTGAGGAATATATCAGGAGTGAGCGTAGATGTGTTTAAGAATAAGCTCGACAAATATCTAAACTGCATCCCAGACCATCCAAGATTGGAAGATGCAAAATATACCGGAAGATGTACTAGCAACTCTCTGGTAGACATTAGAGGCGCCTCACACTGAGGGACCTGGGGCAACCCGAACGAACTGTAAGGTCTGTAAGGTAAGGTAAGGTCTCTAGAGCTTATTCCATAAGAATGTTTGCACTTTGTTAATAAGAGTACTGGGAATGGGGTCAAATTAATGGAAGAATTTAGTATGTACCGGGAACTTGACATTTGCTGCTTAGAGAATGATTCTCTCTCTCTCTCTCTCTCCTCTCTCTCTCTCTCTCTCTCTCTCTCTCTCTCTCTCTCTCTATATATATATATATATATATATATATATTATATATATATATATCTCTATATGTCTTCTCTCTATCTCTCGCTCTCTCTCTCTCTCTCTCTCTCTATATAATATATATATATATCTATATATATATATATATTAATAAATAAAATTCTATATATCTCTCTCTCTCTCTCTCTCTTCTCTCTCTCTCTCTCTCTCTCTCTCGTAGTAGCCATCTTGCTTGGTGAGACGTACCCGCGTGAAGTCACAATAATCAACAGATATCACAAGTTTAACATACGACTAGAATTTGAGAAATATCTAGAAGTGTTCGTGAACTATCGGTGATAAGATTAGTGTGAAAATAGTAGGATAAAGCGTCTTCTCAAGTTAGTTTATCAAGTTGTAAATACTATAAATCAGAACAAGATGGCAGTAAGTTCCAACTGCGGGAAAAGGTGGCGTAATTTGGCGTGTCTAGCAGATTCGCAATACGATGAGGTAGCAGGAAGGGAACTGGCATTTCTCATCTATGAAATCAGCAACAGTCCTAACCAAAAGATACAAAAGCATTCATAGATATATTAGAAGGATATAATCCTTCAAACTGGAACAAATCTAATGAAAACATCTTGAAAATAATTGAAGAAGTTCCAAATAAAATCCAAGTGGTCAAGAGACTCATAAAGAAATATACATAAACCAACATATTCCGACAAAGAAAATGAATAAGGTGAATCTTGTGAATATACTAATTGATGCATTAGGAAAAAGAATGCCAAAAGCATGCAAACTGTGTAAGGTTTGGTATAGCATAGTCAATCCACAAAACCTAATCAGAAAATGTGCTGCATGCAACATTCCGACCCATCCACAGTGTGCTGAGGTAATACAAGATTTGAGAAAAGATACAGAATTTTTTGTTCAACATGTCTATCATGGATAGACAATGTTATTAAATCAAGATTGAATGTACAAATAGTTGAGGATGAAAAAGAAGAGGAAGAGGAAGAAAGAAGAAGAAAAGAAGAAGGAGGAAAAACGGAAGAGAAGTAAAACAAACAATGAAATGAACAGAAAAAAATTAAGGAAAACCAAACAAAGAACAAGATAAAAGTTATGGATGCAGAGATACTCATTGATACTACATATGAGGCAATAAAGCAAGCATACCTACGAAGAAATAAATTACGATATGACAACAGAAAAGCAAATCCCGAAGAGGCTCTACCCAGATCTATACAATGACGGGAAAGAGGAAAAATAGACAAGAAAGACAAAATCTGCAACCTTTTGAAAAGAGGGAATTGCAGATTTGGAGAAAGATGTTACTACAAACATCCTAAGATATGTCAAAAAACTATGAAATATATGGTAAATGTGCATACTTAGATGGATATGGGGATGATTGCAGAGATCTGCATCCAAAAATATGTAAAAACCTAAAAGAAGGAAAAGGATGTAAGTTCGACAAAAAATGCAAATATATGCACCCTGTAGCCATGAATCATAATCAAATAAATAACCAACCAAGTAATAAAATCCAAAATAAGAAAGAAAACAAATAAAGAGAGAAATCAAGAATATCAGGTAAAAGAGAAAAGCAAACCACCAATGAGATATGCAGAGGTGTCAGCAAAGAATTTCAAAGCATCAGCTCCGAAATTCTACTCAAGAGATAATAACTGTATTTATTATGCAAGAGGATATTGCAGAAACGGAGAAAATGCAGATTCAGACACAAAATGAATAATTATGATGAAGGAAGATCAAATATTATGGAAAAGTTGGATTTTTTAATGTCAGAATTTCTGGAAATGAAAAAAAGAACAACATACCAGAACAGGAAAGAGACATGGGAAAATCCTTATTACTATCAGTATTAAAATGAAGGAGAAAACAACGCAAACCATCATAGTGATGAATGCGCAGGGTTTAGTTACGAGTAACTCAAAAAGAAAAATAGAGTACTTAGAAGAACTAACCAAAATGAAAAGAAAATAGATATATGAATATAAGTGAAACCTGGTATTCCCAAGAGACTGGGAATGATGATCAAATAAAAGGGTTCCAAACTTATAGATCATATAGAAAAAATAGGAATCAAGGGGGAACCGCAATATATGGGAAAGACAAAAAACAAGGAAAAATATATGAGAAATAGTAACTCAGAATGGTGAACTAATAGCGGTAGAATTTGAATCTGAAAAATTGATGAACATAGTAATATATAGACCTCCTAATACTAAAGAGTTTGACTTAATAATTGAAAAATTGGATGATATATGTAGAAACCACAAGGACTGGACTATTCTCCTATCTGGTGACTTCAACTTTCCTTTCGTAGAATGGAAAGAACGAATAGGAGATTGTGGTTGTACTTATACATATAAAAAAGAGAGTAATAGTAGTGCAGAAGATAAGAGGCAATTTGAAAAGCTATTAGATATGCTACTAGAATACAACATTCAACAAATAAATCACCTGCCAACAAGAAAGGAAAATACTTTAGACATAGTATTTGTGAACGAGATGAATATGTTAAAGAAATAATAGTTTTATATAATGCGAGTATTTCAGACCATAATGTCATAGAATTAACAGTTCATTCCAAAGCAAGTGAAAATAGAGATAAGCAAGAAATGAAAAAGTGGGAAGGATATGGAAAATACAACTTCTACAGTAAAAATATAAAATGGTCAGAAATTAATGAAGAATTAAACAAAGATTGGGATAACATTTTCGTAAGTGATGACATAAGGGTAAATACGGAGATATTATATAAAATATTGGAGATAATAGTGGAAAAAATATATACCGAAGAAGAAAAGTAAACATCATTCATTGCATACCAAGAGACAGAAGAATCTTGTTCCAGAAAATCAGAAAGTGGAAAAAAGGTCTTGCAAAAGAAAAAAATGCATGGAAAGTTATAGAACTAAAAAGTAAGATAGAAAAATGCAGAAAAAAAGATTATCAATCAAAAGAAAATGAAAAACGGGACTTGGAAGAAAAAACCCTATTAAATATCAAGCAAAACCCCAAACTATTATACTCATATGCGAAGAAGATGAATAAAAGAAGAATAGAAATAGGCCCTCTGAGAATTGAAGGGAGATTAACGAATGAAAAAAAGGAAAAGGTTTGCAACATACTGGCAGAACGATATAAGAGAGAATTCACCCCTAGAATAGATAATGAAGATAATGATATAGAAGTAAGGGATGAATAGTGAATATTTAGCTGACATAGATATTAATGAAGCTGATATTGTGCAGGCTATTAATGAAATAAAAAATGGAGCTGCTGCAGGGCCTGATGGAATTCCTGCTATTTTGTTAAAGAAAGTAGTTCATTCTATCGCAAAGCCACTTGCAATATTATTAAGACAAAGTGTAGATACAGGCAAGATATATGATGAGCACAAATTAGCGTATATTACCCTACTTTCAAAAGTGGATCAAGACTAGAGGCAAGTAATTATAGGCCTGTGAGTCTAACATCACATATAATGAAAGTGTATGAAAGGGTAATGAAGAAAAATATTATGAAACATTTAATAAAAAATAATTGTTTAATAAAGGACAACATGGTTTCGTACCCGGAAAAAGTACACAAACCCAACTGTTAGTCCACCGTGAAAACATATTCAAAAATATGAAAAGCGGAAATGAAAACAGATGTGGTTAATTTAGACTTTGCAAAAGCTTTTGATAAAGTAGACCATAATATCTTAGCGAAGAAAATTAGAAAACACAATATCGTGGATAAAGTAGGAAGATGTTAAAAGAATTTTTACACAACAGAAAACAGATAGTTATTGCAAACGACGAGAAATTGGATGAAGCCAAGGTAATATCCGGTGTGCCGCAAGGTACGGTGTTAGCTGCAATACTGTTTGTTATTATGATTGAAGACATAGACAATAATGTTAAGGATTCGGTAGTGAGTAGTTTCGCAGATGACACAAGAATAAGTAGAGAAATTACTTGTGATGAAGATAGGAACGCTCTACAAGAGACCTTAACAAAGTATATGATTGGGCAGAGGTAAATAGGATGGTATTTAACTCTGATAAATTTGAATCAATAAAATTATGGAGACAGAGAAAGAAAGCTATATGCATATAAGGGACCTAATAATGAGACCATGACAAATAAGGAAGCAGTTAAAGACCTTGGTGTGATGATGAATAGGAACATGTTATGCAATGATCAAATAGCAACTCTGTTGGCAAAATGTAAAGCAAAAATGGGAATGTTGTTACGGCACTTCAAAACAAGAAAAGCTGAACACATGATTATGCTTTATAAAACATATGTTCGTAGTCCACTTGAATATTGCAATATGATATGGTACCCACACTATCAAAAGGATATTGCACAAATAGAGAGTGTACAAAGGTCCTTTACAGCTAGAATAGAAGAAGTTAAGGACCTAGACTACTGGGAAAGACTACAATTCTTAAAATTATATAGTCTGGAAAGGAGAGAGAACGCTACATGATAATTCAGGCATGGAAACAGATAGAAGGAATAGCAGAAAATATCATGGAACTAAAAATATCAGAAAGAGCAAGCAGAGGTAGATTAATAGTGCCCAAAAATATACCAGGAAAAATAAGGAAAGCACACAGGACATTAATCCACTACGCACCAGCATCGATAATGCAGCGTCTATTCAATGCGTTGCCAGCTCATCTGAGGAATATATCAGGAGTGAGCGTAGATGTGTTTAAGAATAAGCTCGACAAATATCTAAACTGCATCCCAGACCATCCAAGATTGGAAGATGCAAAATATACCGGAAGATGTACTAGCAACTCTCTGGTAGACATTAGAGGTGCCTCACACTGAGGGACCTGGGGCAACCCGAACAAGATGTAAGGTCTGTAAGGTAAGGTCTCTCTCTCTGACCTGTTCAGTAATAATAAACAAGAGTAGTAGGATATATTACAAATTTGCATGAGAATGTGTTATGTATTTACGTATCTCTCTCTCTCTCTCTCTCTCTCTCTCTCTCTCTCTCTCTCTCTCCCCAAGCATTATTCTGTTGTCATATATGCCAGGGATTAATAATAGTGATATGTTTGGTATGGCTTTTATGTAAGAATTTGGTACATTATGCACCAAGGTTTTTAGCATGAAGAATGACAAAGCTCTCTCTCTCTCTCTCTCTCCACACAAGGCCAAAATGTAAGAGGACACCATTATTAATGGCAGCTATTTATTACGTCTCGTAGTTAGCCTTTCTGCTGCTTGCCTTGATATTTTTGTTGTTACTTCTAAAAGGCTTCAGGGAAACTTTCTCATAACAATGGACGCTCCTCCTGGTGAGAATTAGCTGCTATTCCACAGGGAAAAATATATTTCTTGGGTAATGTTCATTCGTTGTAAAAGCCAGCTTCAGGTCTTTCTTTGCAGGCCTAATTGTCATACTATTGTTATGACAGTGCCTGACACCTAGTTGAATCATAATTCATTTCACTCTTGACTAGAAACTTCCACGAATTAACGTTTTCGTGGTGCCATTTTATTCTTAGCTGCCTGATGGTCGTATTGAAATTATGTTTAAGGAGTAAATTGTGACGGGAAGCCACCAAATACTCTTTTTATTTACCCTGTAGCGTTTTACACAGTGTAGTATTATGCTAGTACACTTCCTCCGTAGGCTGGTAGGGCTATTAGTGGACCTCACGCGGTGCACTGTAAGCATAACCTAAAAGTTCTTTACAGTGTTCCCTCAGCCCCATTTTTCGATCCTTTTACTGTAGTTCCATACATATTTTCATTCTTCCGTCTTCCCCTTCAAAATCTTTTATTGTCAATTACCCTCTCACCACCGAGTGACCCCGTGGCATGGTTGGTATGGTCTCTGCCTGCCACCTCGGTGGCCGCGAGTTCGATTCTTCGGCATTCCATTGAGGGGTGAGAGATGTGTATTTCTGGTGACGGAAGTTCACTCTCGACGTGGTTCGGAAGTCACGTGAAGCCGTTGGTCCTGTTGCTGAATAACCACTGGTTCCATGCAACGTAAAAACACCATACAAACAAACTGAGTGACCCCATAGATTCTTAAGTTTTATATTCCATTCTATTGTCTCCCTTCTACCTTTTTTTTTTACCTTCCTCTTTTTTTTTTTTTTTTACCTTCCTCTGTGGGACAGAAGCTCTGCCAGACTATGTGCTGGAACGGGTGCAGATGGAGGTGAGCTACACAATCATGCATCTATTCCCAAAGCTTTGGTTTATTAGGTGTGAAAGGGGTTGTGCAAGTAGAGTAGTTAGAGCTATGATAATTTGATTGGTCAGATTGAAACTCCCTTCTGAATTTGTCAGCCCAAATGTGGATCACATTCGGTTCTCTGAGATTTCCCAGACACCTCTCATTCAGCCTTAGGTGCCTTCCGGCTAGGCATTCTTATGTCAGACTTGCGTATGAGGTTGTGGGAATCAGATCTCCTACTATGCTCCCTATCGTGACCAGGAACGATAGGGAGATCCAATTAAATAGTCAGCTGAAAAACTTCCTCCCAGCTAAGGGGTCACCGTCTCGTAAAAAGCAGTGGTTTGCATTCGTGTAGGGTCACATTCCTAGTTTTCAAAATGGGCCAAGTTTCACAGAGTCGTCCGCTCTGAAAAAAATTACGATGTTGTAGTATTTTTCAGAAACTTATTTTTAACCACATGCTCATCATCCCATCGGTACCGTTATGAAATGAAACCGCGTTAATGGTTGATGGAATTTTAAAAATTCGTATAATTGAAAGTCTGTGTGGGTCGATACACTGTTGTAATTTAAAAGGATCCTAAAATTGAAAGTGTGTGTTTTTGGTCGATACATTCTTGTAGTTTAAATGGTCAATACATTCTTGTAATTTAAAAGGATCCTTAAATTGAAAGTATGTGTTTTTGGTCGAAATATTCTTGTAGTTTAAATGGTCGATACATTCAGGTAAATTAAAAGGTTCTTAAAAATAAGTCATAAGTTTTGTTCTATACATTCTTGTAATTTAAAAAGTGAATACATCTTGCAATTAAAATGGCCGATACATTCTTGTAATTGAGATGGTCGTTACATTCTTGTAAGTTAAAAGGCTAATACGTACATTCTTGCAATTTAAATGGTCGATAAATTCTTGTACTTCGAATGGTCGATATATTCTTGTAATTTATTAAATGGCCTATACATTCTTGTAATTTAAATCACCTATAAATTCTTGTAATTTAAATGGCCTATTCATTCTTGTAATTTAAATGGTCGATACATTCTTGTAACTTAAAAGGCCTCTATAATTTAAAGTTTATGTTGTGTTTTGCATTTTGCATTCTTGTAATTTACAAGGTCCCTAGAATTGAAAGTCTGTCGTTTTTGTCGACTAATTCCTGTACTTTTTGTGGACGAATTCTTGTAGTTATTGGTCGACGAATTCCTGTAGTTTCGTCGACGAATTCCTGCAGTTTTGTCAGCGAATCCCTGTGGTTAAAATACAGATAACAAATATGTGACAATTTTAACCCGTTTATGAAGAGCGCAGGCAACGAATTCCTGTGGAATTTCCATAAGAGGCCGCGGGAAGCGACCCCCCCGTCTCGTGATTGAAGCAATATGTTCTGTATGGCTTATAGTTGGCAGGAGGCAGCTTGTACTAGGCAGCAGCCTAAGGAAATTATATTATGTATGCACATGTGGCAGGAAGGGATCAAGAGTCCTCCTCCTCCTCCTCCTCCTCCTCTTATTCCCCTCTCTCCACCTCTTCCACATTGCCACAGGAATCAGGCCATACTCCTCTCCTTCTCTCTCTCTTTATTCTCTCTCTCTCTCATATTGCACAAATCATCCATCTCTCTCTCTCTCTCTCTCATATTGCACAGATCATCTCTCTCTCTCTCTCTCTCTCTCTCTCTCTCTCTCTCTCTCTCTCTGGCCGTATTGCAGTAGTCTAGGTCTGTGTTCCAGTGCCTTCAAACACTCTCTCTCTCACTACCCCTCCCTCCTCCCTTCTTCCAGCCCCTCTTTCCCCCTACCCCCTCTTTCCCCCTACCCGAATAAATTGCCAAACCGTTGATATTTTGCTCGTCCGGAAATTAGAGATCCGGTGGGCCGTGTTCGGCGAATTATTCCCGTATAAATTCGAGTCGTTCTATTTTTTTCATTTTTTTTTTGTGAGGGGAGAAAATAACGTTCACTTAAGATCGGCTTCCCTTTGAGAGAGAACGTTTTGCTTTTCTCTAAGAGAGAACGTTTTGATTTCCCTTTAAAAGAACGTTTTGTTTTCCCTTTAAGAGAGAATGTTTTTATTTCCCTTGAAGAGATAACGTTTTTATTTCCCTTTAATAAAACGTTTTGTTTTCCCTTTAAGAGGAAACGTTTTGATTCCCTTTAAGAGAGAAAGTTTAGATTTCCCTTTTAAGAGAGAACGTCTTGATTTCCCTTTAAGAGGGGACGTTTTGATTCCCTTTAAGAGAGAATGTTTTGATTTCCCTTTAAGAGGAAACGTTTTGATTCCCTTTAAGAGAGAACGTTTTGATTTCCCTTTAAGAGGAAACGTTTTGATTCCTTTTAAGAGAGAACGTTTTGATTTCCCTGTAAGAGAGAACGTTTTGATTTCCCTTTAGGCAAGAATGTTTTGATTCCCTTTAAGAGAGAACGCTTTGATTTCTTTTATGAGAGAACGCTTTGATTTCCCTTTAAGAGAGAGCGTTTTGATTTCCCTTTAAGCAAGAATGTTTTGATTTCCCTATAAGAGAGAACGTTTTGATTCCTTTAAGAGAGAATGTTTTGATTCGCTTTAAAAGAGAACGTTTTGATTTTCCTTTAAGAGAGAATATTTTGATTTCCCTTCAAGAGAGAATGGTTTGATCTCCCTTTAAGAGAGAACGTTTTGATTCCCCTTTAAGAGGGAACGTTTTGATTCCCCTTTAAGAGGGAACGTTTTGATTTCCATTTAAGAGAGATCGTTTTGATTTCCCTTTAACAGAGAACATTTTGATTTCCCTTAAAGAGTGAACGCTTTGATTCCCCTTTAAGAGAGAACGTTTTGATTTCCCTTTAAGAGAGAACGTTTTGATTCCCTTTAAGAGAGAACATTTTGATTTTTCTTTAAGAGAGAACTTTTTGATTCCCATTAAGAGAGAACGTTTTGATTTCCCTTTAAGAGAGAACGTTTTGATTTTCCTTTCAGAGAGAACGTTTTGATTCCCCTTTAAGAGAGAACGTTTTGATTCTCTTTAAGAGGGAACGTTTTGATTTCCCTTGAAGAGAGAACGTTTTGATTCCCTTGAGGAGAGAACGTTTTGATTCCCCTATAAGAGAGAACGTTTTGATTCCCTTTAAGAGAGAACGTTTTGATTCCCCTTTAAGAGAGAACGTTTTGATTCCCCTTAAAGAGGGAACGTTTTGATTCCCTTTAAGAGAGAACGCTTTGATTTCCTTTAAGAGAGAACGCTTTGATTTCCCTTTAAGAGAGAGCGTTTTGATTTCCCTTTAAGCAAGAATGTTTTGATTTCCCTATAAGAGAGAACGTTTTGATTCCTTTAAGAGAGAATGTTTTGATTCCCTTTAAAAGAGAACGTTTTGATTTTCCTTTAAGAGAGAATATTTTGATTTCCCTTCAAGAGAGAATGTTTTGATTTCCCTTTATGAGAGAACCTTTTGATTCCCCTTTAAGAGGGAACGTTTTGATTCCCCTTTAAGAGGGAACGTTTTGATTTCCCTTTAAGAGAGATCGTTTTGATTTCCTTTTAAAAGAGAAGGTTTTGATTTCCCTTAAAGAGTGAACGCTTTGATTCCCCTTTAAGAGAGAACGTTTTGATTTCCCTTTAAGAGAGAAAACGTTTTGATTCCCTTTGAAGAGAGAAACATTTTGATTTTCTTTAAGAGAGAACTTTTTGATTCCCATTACCCCGATGAGACGTTTTTGATTTCCCTTAAGACGAGAAACGTTGTGATTTTCCCTTCTTCCCCAGAGAGAAACGTTTTGATTCCCTTTAAGAGAGAACGTTTTTCCTTTGATTCTCTTTAAGAGGGAACGTTTTGATTTTCCCTTGAAGAGAGAAGGGGAAACGTTTTGATTCCTTGAGGAGTTTTGAGAACGTTTGATTCCCCCTATAGAGAGAACGTTTTTGAGGGTACCCTTAAGAGAGAACGTTTTGATTTCCCCTTTAAGAGAGAACATTTTGATATCCCCTTACCTTTAAGAGGGAACGTTTTCCCCTTTGATCCCCTTTTATAGGGAACGTTTTTGATATCCCTTTAAGAGGGAAACGTTTTGTTTGATTTTCCCCTTTAAAGACGAGACATTTTGTTATCCCTTTAAGAGAGAAACGGTAACCCGTTTTGATTTTCCCCTTTCAAAGAGAGAATGTTTTGATTCCCCTTTAATTTAAAGAGACGTTTTGATTTCTCTTTAAGATTTGGGAAACGTTTTGATTCCCTTTAAGAAGAGAAGAACGTTTTTGATTCCCTTGGGAGAGAAACGTTTTGACCCCTTCCCTATAAGAGAGAACGTTTTGATTCCCTTTCCTAAGAGAGAAACGTTTTGATTCCCTTTAAGAAAGATGTTTTGATTTGACCCTTAAATGAGGGAACGTTTTTTGATTCCTTTTAGAGAACGTTTTTGATTATCCCCTTTAAGAGGGACGTTTTGATTTCCCTTTAAGAGAGAACGTTTTGATTTCCTTTAAGAGAAGAACGTTTTGATTCCCTTAAGAGAGAATGTTTTGCCCTCCCTTAAGAGAGAACGTTTTGATTCCCTTTAGAGAGAACGTTTTGATTTCCTTTAGAGAGAACGTTTGTTTGATTCCTTTAAGAGAGAACGTTTTGATTTTCCTTTCAGAGAGAATGTTTTGATTCCCCTTTAAGAGAGAACGTTTTGATTCTCTTTAAGAGGGAACGTTTTGATTTCCCTTGAAGAGAGAACGTTTTGATTCCCTAGAGGAGAGAACGTTTTGATTCCCCTATAAGAGAGAACGTTTTGATTCCCTTTAAGAGAGAACGTTTTGATTCCCCTTTAAGAAAGAATGTTTTGATTCCCCTTAAAGAGGGAACGTTTTGATTCCCTTTTAGAGGGAACGTTTTGATTTCCCTTTTAAGAGAACGTTTTGATTCCCTTTAAGAGAGACGTTTGATTCTTAAGAGAGAACGTTTGATCCCCTTTAAGAGAGAATGGTTTTTGAATTCCCCTTTAAGAGAGAACGTTTGTGATTCTCTTTAAGAGGGAACGTTTGATTTTTCCCTTTCCCTTTGAAGAGGGAAGAACGTTTTGATTCCCTTGAGGAGAGAACGTTTTGATTCCCCTATAAGAGAGAACGTTTTGATTTCCCTTTTAGAGAGAACGTTTTGATTCCCTTTAAGAGAGAACGTTTTGATTCCCTTTTAAGAAAGAATGTTTTGATTCCCCTTAAAGAGGGAACGTTTTGATTCCCTTTTAGAGGGAACGTTTTGATATCCCTTTAAGAGGGAACGTTTTGATTTCCCTTTAAGAGAGAACGTTTTGATTTCCCTTTAAGAGAGAACGTTTTGATTCCCTTTAAGAGGGAACTTTTTTATTTCCCTTTAAGAGGGAATGTTTTAATTCCCATTTAAGAGAGAACGCTTTGATTCCCCTTAAAGAGGGAACTTTATGATTTCCCAGTAAGAGAGAATGTTTTGATTTCCCTTTAAGAGAGAACTTTTTTATTTCCCTTTTAGTGAGAACGTTTTGATTCCTCTTTAAGAGAGAACGTTTAGATTCCCCTATAAGAGAGAACGTTTTGATTTCTCTTTAAGAGGGAACGTTTTGATTCCCCTTTAAGAGAGAACATTTTGATTTCCCTTTAACAGAGAACATTTTGATTTCCCTTTAAGAGAGAACGTTTTGAATCCCTTTAAGAGAGAACGTTTTGATTCCCCTACAAGAGAGAACGTTTTGAATCCCCTATAAGAGAAAACGTTTTGATTCCCCTTTGAGAGAACGTTTTGATTCCCCTTCAAGAGAGAACATTTTGATTCCCCTTCAAGAGAGAACATTTTGATTCCCCTATAAGAGAGAACGTTTTGATTCCCCATGAAGAGAGAACGTTTTGATTTCCCTTTAAGAGAGAACGTTTTGATTCCCTTTTAAGAGAGAACGTTTTGATTCCCTTATAAGAACGTTTTTATTCCCCTGTAAGAGAAAACATTTTGATTCCCCTTTAAGAGAGAACGTTTTGATTTCACTTTAAGAGAGAACGTTTTGATTCCCCTATAAGAACGTTTTGATCCCCCTTTAAGAGAAAACGTTTTGATTTCCCTTTAAGAGAGAGCGTTTTGATTTCCCTTTAAGAGAGAACGTTTTAATTTCCATTTAAAAGGGAAAGTTTTGATTTCCCTTTAAGAGAGAACGTTTTGATTTCCCTTTAAGAGAGAACGTTTTGATTTCCATTTAAAAGGGAAAGTTTTGATTCCCTTTAAGAGAGAACGTTTTGATTTCCCTTTAAGAGAGAACATTTTGATTCCCCTTCAAGAGAGAACGTTTTAATTCCATTATAAGAGAGAACATTTTGATTCCCCTATAAGTGAGAACGTTTTGATTTTCATTTAAGAGAGAATGTTTTGATTACCTTTAAGAGAGAACGTTTTGATTTCCCTTTGAGAGAGAACGTTTTGATTTCCCTTGTAGAAAAAACGTTTAGATTCCCTATAACAGAGAACGTTTTGATTTTCCTTTAAGAGAGAGCGTTTTGATTTCCCTTTAAGAAAGAATGTTTTGATTCCCCTTGAGAGAGAACGTTTTGATTTTCCTTCAAGAGAGAACGTTTTGATTCCCCTTTAAGAGAGAACGTTTTGATTCCCCTTTAAGAGAGAATGTTTTGATTCCCCTTTAAGAGAGAACATTTTGATTTCCCTTTAAGAGAGAACATTTTGATTTCCCTTTAAGAGAGAACGTTTTGATTTCCCTTTTAAGAAAGAACGTTTTGATTTCCCTTCAAGAGGGAACGTTTTGATTTCCCTTTAAGAGGGTAAGTTTTGATTTCCCTTTAAGAAGAAACGTTTTGGTAAATTCGAGTCGAGTTTTATTGGTGATATGTTTTAGATTTTTTTCATTTATTTATTTTCGCAGAGTCGTCATATTTCGTGTATTGATGCCTTTGGTGTTTTCATAAAGATGATTCTATTAAGTTTTGCGTTATGTTTTCCTGCTTTTTTAAATTAAATTGTATTAGTTATAACTTAAGAGCAAACATTAAATCGCATGATTTAAAGGCTTATTTGCTTTGTCATATTATTATTATTATTATTATTATTATTATCATACACTATTGTGGATTTCTTCAACATTATAATAATAATAATAATAATATAAAATAATAATAATAATAATAATAATAATAATAATAATATACAGAGACAGGAGAAAGACAGAAAGAACAGAGGACTGGCACAACAAACCAATGCATGGACAATACATGAGACAGACTAAAGAACTAGCCAGCGATGACAATTGGCAATGGCTACAGAGGGGAGAGCTAAAGAAGGAAACTGAAGGAATGATAACAGCGGCACAAGATCAGGCCCTAAGAACCAGATATGTTCAAAGTACGATAGACGGAAATAACATCTCTCCCATATGTAGGAAGTGCAATACGAAAAGTGAAACCATAAACCACATAGCAAGTGAATGCCCGGCACTTGCACAGAACCAGTACAAAAAGAGGCATGATTCAGTAGCAAAAGCCCTCCACTGGAGCCTGTGCAAGAAACATCAGCTACCTTGCAGTAATAAATGGTACGAGCACCAACCTGAGGGAGTGATAGAAAACGATCACGCAAAGATCCTCTGGGACTATGGTATCAGAACGGATAGGGTGATACGTGCAAACAGACCAGACGTGACGTTGATTGACAAGGTCAAGAAGAAGTATCACTCATTGATGTCGCAATACCATGGGACACCAGAGTTGGAGAGAAAGAGAGGGAAAAAATTGGATAAGTATCAAGATCTGAAAATAGAAATAAGAAGGATATGGGATATGCCAGTGGAAATCGTACCCATAATCATAGGAGCACTAGGCACGATCCCAAAATCCCTGAAAAGGAATCTAGAAAACTAGAGGCTGAAGTAGCTCCAGGACTCATGCAGAAGAGTGTGATCCTAGAAACGGCACACATAGTAAGAAGAGTGATGGACTCCTAAGGAGGCAGGATGCAACCCGGACCCCACACTATAAATACCACCCAGTCGAATTGGAGGACTGTGATAATAATAATAATAATTATTATTATTATTATTATTATTATTATTTTTTTTTTTTTTTTGCTCTATCACAGTCCTCCAATTCGACTGGGTGGTATTTATAGTGTGGGGTTCCGGGTTGCATCCTGCCTCCTTAGGAGTCCATCACTCTCCTTACTATGTGTGCCGTTTCTAGGATCACACTCTTCTGCATGAGTCCTGGAGCTACTTCAGCCTCTAGTTTTTTCTAGATTCCTTTTCAGGGATCTTGGGATCGTGCCTAGTGCTCCTATGATTTATGGGTACGATTTCCACTGGCATATCCCATATCCTTCTTATTTCTATTTTCAGATCTTGATACTTATCCATTTTTTCCCTCTCTTTCTCTTCAACTCTGGTGTCCCATGGTATTGCGACTATCAATGAGTGATACTTTCTTCTTGACTTTGTCAATCAACGTCACGTCTGGTCTGTTTGCACGTATCACCCTATCCGTCCTGATACCATAGTCCCAGAGGATCTTTGCCTGATCGTTTTCTATCACTCCCTCAGGTTGGTGCTCGTACCACTTATTACTGCAAGGTAGCTGATGTTTCTTGCACAGGCTCCAGTGGAGGGCTTTTGCCACTGAATCATGCCTCTTTTTGTACTGGTTCTGTGCAAGTGCCGGGCATTCGCTTGCTATGTGGTTTATGGTTTCATTTTTCGTATTGCACTTCCTACATATGGGAGAGATGTTATTTCCGTCTATCGTTCTTTGAACATACCTGGTTCTTAGGCCTGATCTTGTGCCGCTGTTATCATTCCTTCAGTTTCCTTCTTTAGCTCTCCCTCTGTAGCCATTGCCATGTGTCATCGCTGGCTAGTTCTTTAGTCTGTCTCATGTATTGTCCGTGCATTGGTTTATTGTGCCAGTCCTCTGTTCTGTCTGTCATTCTCCTATCTCTGTACATTTCTGGGTCTTCATCTACTTTTATTACTCCTTCTTCCCATGCACTCTTTAGCCACTCGTCTTCACTGGTTTTCAGATATTGCCCCAGTGCTCTGTTTTCGATGTTGACGCAGTCCTCTATACTTAGTAGTCCTCTCCCTCCTTTCTTTCGTGTTATGTATAGTCTGTCCGTATTTGCTCTTGGGTGTAGTGCTTTGTGTATTGTCATATGTTTCCTGTTTTCTGATTCTATGCTGCGGAGTTCTGCCTTCGTCCCATTCCACTATTCCTGCGCTGTATCTGATTACTGCACTGCCCATGTGTTTATGGCTTTTATCATATTTCCGGCGTTGAGTTTTGACTTGAGTATCGCCTTGAGTCTCTGCATATATTCTTTCCTGATCGTGTCCTTCATCTCTTGGTGTTTTATATCCCCTCCTTCCATTATTCCCAGGTATTTGTATCCTGTCTCATCTATGTGTTTGATGTTGCTCCCATCTGGTAGCTTTATCCCCTCAGTTCTCGTTACTTTGCCCTTTTGTATGTTGACTAAGGCGCAGTTTTCTATTGCAAACTCCATCTTGATGTCCCAGATACAATCCTTACAGTCTGGATTAGGGTATCTATTTCCTTGATGCTCTTACCATACAGCTTGATGTCGTCCATGAACATCAGATGGTTGATTCTGTTGCCTCTTTTCTTGAGTTGGTACCCGGCATCCATCTTCTGTAGTACTTTTGTCATGGGAATCATGGCTACTGCGAAGAGTAGTGGGGACAGTGAGTTGCCCTGGAAGATCCCTCTCCTGATATTAACCTCTGCTAGTCTTATTCCAGAGTTTGTAAGTATTGTATTCCAGTTGCGCATTGTATTTGAGCGGAAGCTGATTGGTGATTTCCTCTGCCCCCTTCCATATATTTTCAGGCATTCTATTAGCCATGTGTGTGGTATCATGTCGAAGGCTTTCTTATAGTCTATCCATGCATGCTTAGGTTGGTTTTCCTTCTCCTACTGTTCTTCATTACCATTTTGTCTATCAGGAGCTGGTCTTTTGTGCCCCTACACTTCCTTCTGCAGCCTTTCTGTTGGTGGGGGATGGTGTTTGTCTCCTCTAGGTAGTTGTATAGCCTTTCACTGATGATACCTGTTAGTAACTTCCACATCATTGGTAGGCAGGTGATAGGCCTGTAGTTACTGGCTATATTTCCCTTACTCTTGTCTTTTTGTACTAAGGATGTTCTTCCTGTGGTCATCCATTTTGGAGCATGGTGATTTGAGATACAATGCTGGAGTTGTTCTGCTATTCGTGGGTGTAGGGCCTTGAAGTTTTTTGAGCCAGTATCCATGGACTTCATCGGACCTGGGGCTTTCCAGTTGGCATTTTCTTTAGTTGGTGTCTGACTGTGTCTGTCGTGATCTCTGTGAATCTTTGTTTTACTCTCCCTGTTTCTTCTTCCTTGACTTCCTGGAGCCATGTTGCATGTTTGTTGTGTGATACCGGATTGCTCCATATGTTTTTCCCAGTGTCTCTTACTTGGTTCGGCTTCAGGAATTTCTGGGTGGTTGTCTTCCCCTCTTAGTTGGCTGTATAGTCTTTTCTGGTGGGTTCCGAATAGTTTGTTCTGTTGGTATCCCTTATTCCTGTTCGTGTACCGTTGGATCTTATGTGCATTGGCCTTAAGCCTCTGTTTAACATCTTCTATTGTGTTGTTTAGTCCCCTCTCTTGTACTTGTATTTCTTGTTGAGGTTCCCTCCGCTTGTTTTCTTGCTTCTTAGCCTTTTTCCTGCCATCTCTTTCAGTTTACTCAAGTCAGATCTCATCACCATGATTTGCTTTTCCGCAGGGCCTTTTCCAAGGAGGTTGCTGTTTTGGTTTCTGTTGGGTTGGTTGTGCTGGTGGGTGTTGGTGTCGAATCCCCACATCAGTTCTGTACTAATCTTGCTCCTGCATATGTCAAGTTATTTGTTTCTGTGATACTGGTGGTCTGTATTATGCCCATTATTTCATTGACCTCACTTATTATTATTATTATTATTATTATTATTATTATTATTATTATTATTATTATTATTATTATTATTATTATTATTATTATTATTATTATTATTATTATTATTTATATTATTTATATTATTTATATTATTTATATTATTATTATTATTATTATTATTATTATTATTATTATTATTAATTATTATTCTTATTATAATTATTATTATTATTTTTAATTATTATTATTATTTATTATTATTATTATTATTTATTATTATTATTATTATTATTATTTTATATTATTATTCTTTATTATTATTTGATTATTATTTATTATTATTAATTATTATTATTTATTATTATTAATTATTATTTATTTATTATTATTAATTATTATTATTTTATTATTATTTATTCTTATTATTTATTTATTATTATTATTATTATTTTTTTATTATTATTATTATTGGTTATTATTATTATTATTATTATTATTATTATTTTATTATTATTCTTATTATTATTTATTATTATTATTATTATTATTATTATTATTATTATATTATTATTATTATTATTTATTATTTTATTATTATTTATTATTATCATTATTATATTTATTATATTTTTATTATTATTATTTATTATTATTATTATTATTATTTATTATTATTATTATTTTATTATTAATTATTATTATTATTAATTATTATTAATTATTATTATTATTATTTTATTTATTATTAATAATATTATTATTATTATTTTTTTGTTTTTTTTTTTTTTTTTTTTTTTTTGCTCTATCACAGTCCTCCAATTCGACTGGGTGGTATTTTATAGTGTGGGGTTCCGGGTTGCATCCTGCCTCCTTAGGAGTCCATCACTTTTCTTACTATGTGTGCCGTTGCTAGGATGACACTTTTCTGCATGAGTCCTGGAGCTACTTCAGCCTCTAGTTTTTCTAGATTCCTTTTCAGGGATCTTGGGATCGTGCCTAGTGCTCCTATGATTATGGGTACGATTTCCACTGGACATATCCCATATCCTTCTTATTTCTATTTTCAGATCTTGATACTTATCCATTTTTTCCTCTCTTTCTCTTCAACTCTGGTGTCCCATGGTATTGCGACATCATGAGTGATACTTTCTTTGGCTTTGTCAATCAACGTACGTCTGGTCTGTTGGCACGTATCACCCTATCCGTTCTGATACCATAGTCCTCCAGAGGATCTTTGCCTGATCGTTTTCTATCACTCCTTCAGGTTGGTGCTCGTACCACTTATTACTGCAAGGTAGCTGATGTTTCTTGCACAGGCTCCAGTGGAGGGCTTTTGCTACTGAATCATGCCTCTTTTTGTACTGGTTCTGTGCAAGTGCCGGGCACTTGCTATGTGGTTTATGGTTTCATTTTTCGTATTGCACTTCCTACATATGGGAGAGATGTTATTTCCGTCTATCGTTCTTTGAACATACTGGTTCTTAGGGCCTGATCTTGTGCCGCTGTTATCATTCCTTCAGTTTCCTTCTGTAGCTCTCCCCTCTGTAGCCATTGCCAATTGTCATCGCTGGCTAGTTCTTTAGTCTGTCTCATGTATTGTCCGTGCATTGCTTTGTTGTGCCAGTCCTCTTGTTTCTGTCTGTCTTTCTCCTGTCTCTGTATATTTTTTCTGGTCTTCGTCTACTTTTTATCAGTCCTTCTTCCCATGCACTCTTTAGCCACCCTTCGTCTTCACTGGTTTTCAGATATTGCCCCCGTGCTCTGTTCTCGATGTTTACGCAGTCCTCTATACTTAGTAGTCCTCTCCCTCCTTCCTTTCGTGTTATGTATAGTCTGTCCGTATTTGCTCTTGGGTGTAGTGCTTTGTGTATTGTCATATGTTTCCTGGTTTTCTGATCTATGCTGCGGAGTTCTGCCTTCGTCCATTCCACTATTCCTGCGCTGTATCTGATTACTGGCACTGCCCATGTATGGCTTTTATCATATTTCCGCCGTTGAGTTTTGACTTGAGTATCCCGCCTTGAGGTCTCTGCATATATTCTTTCCTGATCGTGTCCTTCATCTCTTGGTGTGTTATATCCCCTCCTTCATTATTTCCCAGGTATTTGTATCCTGTCTCATCTAATGTGTTTGATGTTGCTCCCATCTGGTAGTTTTATCCCTTCAGTTCTCGTTACTTTGCTTTTTGTATGTTGACTAAGGCGCATTTTTTTCTATTCCAAACTCCATCCTGATGTCCCCAGATACAATCCTTACAGTCTGGATTAGGGTATCTATTTCCTTGAGCTCTTACCATACAGCTTGATGTCGTCCATGAACATCAGATGGTTTGATTCTTGTTGCCTCTTTTCTTGAGTTGGTACCCGGCATCCATCTTCTGTAGTAACTTTTGTCATGGGAATCATGGCTACTACGAAGAGTAGTGGGGACAGTGAGTCGCCCTGGAAGATCCCTCTCCTGATATTAACCTCTGCTAGTCTTATTCCAGAGCGTGTAAGTATTGTAATCCAGATTGCGCATTATGTATTTTTGAGGAAGCTGATGGTGTTTTTCCTCTGCCCCATATATTTTCAGGCATTCTATTAGCCATGTGTGTGGTATCATGTCGAAGGCTTTCTTATAGTCTATCCATGCCATGCTTAGGTTGGTTTTCCTTCTCCTACTGTTCTTCATTACCATTTTGTCTATCAGGAGCTGTCTTTTGCGCCCCTACACTTCCTTCTGCAGCCATTTCTGTTGGTGGGGGATGGTGTTTGTCCTCCTCCAGGTAGTTGTATAGCCTTTCACTGATGATACCTGTTAGTAACTTCCACATTATTGGTAGACAGGTGATAGGCCTGTAGTTACTGGCTATATTTCCCTTACTCTTGTCTTTTTGTACTAAGGATGTTTCTTTCCTGTGGTCATCCATTTGGGGTGCTTGGTGATTTGAGATACAATGCTGGAGTTGTTCTGCTATTCGTGGGTGTCAGGGCCTTGAAGTTTTTGAGCCAGTATCCATGGACTTCATCGGGACCTGGGGCTTTCCAGTTTGGTATTTTCTTAGTTGGTGTCTGACTGTGTCTGTCGTGATGTCTGTGAATCTTTGTTTTATTCTCCCTGTTCTTCTCCTTGACTTCCTGGAGCCATGTTGCATGTTTGTTGTGTGATACCGGATTGCTCCATATGTTTTCCCAGTCTCTTACTTGGTTCGGCTTCAGGAATTTCTGGGTGGTTGTCTTCTCTTAGTTGGCTGTATAGTCTTTTCTGGTTGGTTGCGAATAGTTTGTTCTGTTGGTATCCCTTATTCCTGTTCATGTACCGTTGGATCTTATGTGCTTTGGCCTTAAGCCTCTGTTTTACATCTTCTATTGTGTTGTTTATTCCCCTCTCTTGTACTTTGTATTTCTCGTTGAGTTCCTCCCTTGTTTTTCTTGCTTCTTAGCCTTTTTTTCTCTGGCCATCTCTTTCAGTTTACTCAAGTCAGATCTCATCACCATGATTTGCTTTTCCAGGCGCCTTTTCCAAGGAGGTTGCTGTTTTGGTTTTCTGTTGGGTTGGTTGTGTTGGTGTTCGAATTCCCCATCAGTTCTGCTACTAATCTTGCTCCTGCATATGTCAAGTTATTGTTTCTTGTGATACTGGGGTGTGTATTATGCCCATTATTTCATTGACCTCACTTGTTTTCTCCCTTAATTTCTTCTGGTGTTGTAGGCTTTCATGGAGGGGATCTGATTCTCTCTGTATCTAGCTCCCATCCAAATTGTCTAATTCTTTTTTACCCTACCCATTCCGTCCTCTCTGTTACTTCGTCGGTGTTTCTTCGTGCGTCGTTGTTTGATACCTCATCCTCCCTGTCGTCTTCTGTGTCATCGTCTCTCAGTTCGTCTTCGTGTAACTCGTTGTCGTGTGACATTTCCCTTCCTTCCAGTTCTCTCTTTCTGTTGGGGAGAGCCAGTTCTTTTTCTTTATGTTCCTTACTTGGTCTGCCAGCCTCTGCTCTGTTTGGGGGGTGTTATTCCTCTCATTCCAGATGTTGACCAATCTTCTTCTATATCCTCTCTCCGTCGGGTTGCTTCTGATGTAGCATCTCCATATTTCCTTATTTTCTTCTCTTGTCCATTTCTTCCTTTTTGCCTCTGTAGCTCCAATCTCAGGCTGTTGATTATTGCCGTTGTGGTGATCAGTTGCTGGATGACGACCTCCAAGTACCTGACCGTCTTCCCCTTCAATTGGGTTGAATACCTGGTTGCCGGACGAAGCTCCTCTGTTGCCAGAGGTTCCATTTACGTCGTTGTCGTTTATTCCTTCATTTCTTTCCATCATTGCTGAGTTTTGCTATTTAACCCATAGCTGGACCCTACCCCATCAGGGATAGGTACTCATTTACAGTTGAGTAGACTGAGGAAATTATGGTAAAGATCCTTTCCCAAGGAATCAACGCCGAGGAGAGCGGTCACCCATCCAACGACTGACCAGCCACTATGTTGCTTAACTTGACTTAAGTCTGTTGACGACCTAACCCACTCCTCCACGGCGCCACATATTATTATTATTATTATTATTATTATTATTATTATTATTATTATTATTATTATTATTATTATTATTTTATTATTATTATTAATTATTATTAATTAATTAGTTATTATTATTAATTATTATATTATTATTAATTATTATTATTATTAATTATTATTAATTAATAATTAATTATTATTATTAATAATTAATTGATTAATTAAGTCACGCTTATATAAAGAACAAACTTAAAGATGATGTGTTTTCACAGCAAAGCTTTTTCCGGGTACAAGTCTTAGATATGAAAAGAGGAAAAAAAAATAGGTCAGTAAATTATTACGTACAAAAACAACAGTATACACAAGCTAGAAACCTAAGGCGATGGGGGACGTTTCTTTGAAGTTGCACAATAGCCACTCTTGAATTTATGGGGGAATAAACAATGATTCTGTTGTTTTACAGTACAAGAGAGGAAAGCCTTTTGGCAGAGAAAAGTTTAGGCAATGGAAGAAGACCAATATGGTAATTTCTATTGTTGGGAAAAAGGATAAGCTGGATTCTTTTCATGGTATACGGTGTTAGTGACAAAAGATCTCTGGAAGATGCTAAGGATGTGTCACATATAAGGAGTTTTTCATTAAACAATACTTTGTTTTGTGATATGAGTATCAGATTTGTTTTTGAAGTCATGTGAAACAGAAAGCTTAAGAATATCGTCAGATTTTGTATGAATAATCCATTGGTGTTTTACATATCCAAAGCAAATTTTTGAGCAGGAGTTCTGTTAAGTATAATTTCTACCGATCGACAGGGTGTGAGTTTTACTGAAGTTGAACCACTATCCTCACTTATTTCGTTGCTAACTGATGTAGTCCAGACCTGTAAAGGCTAGAATAACTCCATTATACTACCAAAATCAGTTGCATTAGTGACATTCAGTATTATTTTCTATAATACCAATTACATATCTTGTAACAAAAAAAAAATCAATAGAGGTCCCATAATGCTATCCTGAGGAACACCAGGTGCTTTGTCGAAGTTCATGAGAGACACGATTTATAACTCTTGATTGCTTAAATTGTGAATGGGAACACGTATTAGACGTCTTACATATAAATGATTAAATTTTTGTGCAGGTGTAATGGTCAGATTATTATTATTATTATTATTATTATTATTATTATATTATTGATTATTATTATTATTATTTTATTATTATTATTATTATTATTATTATTATTATTATTGGGAAAGTAAATCCACAGTAGTATGCCTGTTTGATTTTGTTTGTTACAATTTATACAGCAGAAAGTTTTCGATGATCTGCACGGTCCTCCTTGACAAGGAAACTTTCTGCTGTATATGTTTAAAAAAAATCAAGCAGGCATACTACTTTGGATTTACTTAACCATTTTATTGACTCTTGTGATTATGAGTTTTCCTTGAACTAATATTATTATTTTTATTCATTTATTAATTTTTTGGTCTATCACAGTCATCCTATTCGAATAGGTGTTTTTTTTTTTCTTATAGTGTGAGATTCCGGGTTGCATCCTGCCTTCTTAGGAGTCCATCACTCTTCTTACTATGTGTGCTGTTTCTAGGAAAGTACACTCCTGCATGAGTCCTGGAGCTACTTCGGCATCTAGTTTTTCCAGGTTCCTTTTCAGGGATCTAGGGATAGTGCCTAGTGTTATTGTGATTATGGGTACAATATCCACTGGCATATACCATATCCTCCTTATTTCTATTATCAGGTCCTGATACTTATCAATCTTTTCTCTCTCTTTCTCCTCTACTCTGGTGTCCCATGGCATTATTATTATTATTATTATTTTTTGTATTATTATTATTATTATTTTTTTTTTTTTTTTTGTTTTTTTTTTTTTTTTTTTTGCTCTATCACAGTCCTTCAATTCGACTGGGTGGTATTTATAGTGTGGGATTCCGGGTTGCATCCTGCCTCCTTAGGAGTCCATCACTTTTCTTACTTATGTGTGCCGTTTCTAGGATCACACTCTTCTGCATGAGGCCCGGAGCTACTTCAGCCTCTAGTTTTTCCAGATTCCTTTTCAGGGATCTTGGGATCGTGCCTAGTGCTCCTATGATTATGGGTACGATTTCCACTGGCATATCCCATATCCTTCTTATTTCTATTTTCAGATCTTGATACTTATCCATTTTTTTCCCTCTCTTTCTCTTCAAACTCTGGTGTCCCATGGTATTGCGACATCAATGAGTGATACTTTCTTCTTGACTTTGTCAATCAACGTCACGTCTGGTCTGTTTGCACGTATCACCCTATCCGTTCTGATACCATAGTCCCAGAGGATCTTTGCCTGATCGTTTTTCTATCACTCCCTCAGGTTGGTGCTCGTACCCACTTATTACTGCAAGGTAGCTGATGTTTCTTGCACAGGCTCCAGTGGAGGGCTTTTGCCACTGAATCATGCCTCTTTTTGTACTGGTTCTGTGCAAGTGCCGGGCATTCACTTGCTATGTGGTTTATGGTTTCATTTTTCGTATTGCACTTCCTACATATGGGAGAGATGTTATTTCCGTCTATCATACTTTGAACATATCTGGTTCTTAGGGGCCTGATCTTGTGCCGCTGTTATCATTCCTTCAGTTTCCTTCTTTAGCTCTCCCCTCTGTAGCCATTGCCAATTGTCATCGCTGGCTAGTTCTTTAGTCTGTCTCATGTATTGTCCGTGCATTGGTTTGTTGTGCCAGTCTCTGTTCTTTCGTCTTTCTCCTGTCTCTGTATATTTCTGGGTCTTCATCTACTTTTATTAGTCCTTCTTCCCATGCACTCTTTAGCCACTCGTCTTCACTGGTTTTCAGATATTGCCCCAGTGCTCTGTTTTCGATGTTGACGCAGTCCTCTATACTTAGTAGTCCTCTCCCTCCTTCCTTTCGTGTTATGTATAGTCTGTCCGTATTTGCTCTTGGGTGTAGTGCTTTGTGTATTGTCATTTGTTTCCTGGTTTTCTGATCTATGCTGCGGAGTTCTGCCTTCGTCCATCCCACTATTCCTGCGCTGTATCTGATTACTGGCACTGCCCATGTGTTTATGGCTTTTATCATATTTCCGGCGTTGAGTTTTGACTTGAGTATCGCCTTGAGTCTCTGTATATATTCTTTCCTGATCGTGTCCTTCATCTCTTGGTGTTTTATATCTCCTCCTTCCATTATTCCCAGGTATTTTGTATCCTGTCTCATCTATTGTGTTTGATGTTGCTCCCATCTGGTAGCTTTATCCCTTCAGTTCTCGTTACTTTGCAATTTTGTATGTTGACTAAGGCGCATTTTCTATTCCAAACTCCATCCTGATGTCTCCAGATCAATCCTTACAGTCTGGATTAGGGTATCTATTTCCTTGATGCTCTTACCATACAGCTTGATGTCGTCCATGAACATCAGATGGTTGATTTTGTTGCCTCTTTTCTTGAGTTGGTACCCGGCATCCAATTATTATTATTATTATTATTATTATTATTATTATTATTATTATTATTATTATTATTATTATTATTATTATTATTATTATTATTATTATTATTATTATTATTGAAAAAGAAACCCACAAATTCAATTTGTAACTTGTTTACTTTCTAAGTATTTACATTTAGTTTTACTCCACACTCGAGTACTTTCAGGCCCTTCTGTGGCCCATTCTCAGAGATGTTGGGATGTTAGCCTGGGTTCAAGGCCCAGCATGTCTTTGTCTGGAACTTCTTCTCGTTGTGCTGTCTTTATGCGATGGCTGTTCTGGTTTTTCTTGAGAGTTGCCAATCCCCTCTTGTCGCTCTGATATCCTGAGCTGATGGTCAATGGATTCACACTTGTGGTAAGGGTGTGGTCACCGTAAGTCTGTTGGGCAGGAAACCTAATCTCCAGGTCAGCAGGGTCAATCTTAGCTTCTTTTAATATCAAAGCTCGGCTTATGGGATCTTCTGAGGTAAAACCTTTGTTTCCTTCAATTACTTTGATCTCTCTGATAAGCGCACCTTCTACTACCCTCCTGTGACTAATTTTGTTGCTTTTGTATATAAGCCTACTGTTTTGAAATCCATCCTATGGTCATTTTCCCAACAATGTCTAGCTATAGCACTCCCCTGAGAGTTAAGCTGTACTGCCCTTCTATGTTCTTGGACTCTAGTCCTTATTCCCCTACCTGATTCCCCCACTATCTGTCTCCACAATTATTGCAATTGATTATGTATACCCCCGCTACATCATCTGTATTACTGTCTTCTCCTTCCAATTTATTTTTACATACTTTGTTTTTTAAGGTATTATCAAAGGTATATACAAATTTTATGACTTTTCTTTCATTTTTGACGTGATTTGTTTCATTTTAGGCATAAAAGGGAGGGCAACTATTTTCTTGTTTTCTTTATTCCATGTACTCTCTACATTCGCTCTGTAAAATATTTTTCTAGCTTTGGTGAGTGCCCTTTTTCTGAACCATTCCGGGTATGCTAATGCATCGAAGCTTTTATCGATGTAATTTATTTCTTGCTCTATCTTGCAAGGGTCACACGTTCTCATTGCCCTAAGAAATAAACCTGTTAGAACCCCTATTTTTATATCATGACTATGAAATAGAGAAATGAAATATATGAGTTTGTATGTGTGGGCTTTCTATATGTGCTGAATTCATATCCTGTTTCTTTTCTTTCTATGAGTATGTCTAAAAAGGGCAAGTTTATTATTGTTACTTTTCTCTAAAGTGAACTGGATATTGTTATCAAACTTATTGAGCTCATCTAGGAAAACAAAGTTTCTATTTTATTTCCATCCCCTTGCAGAATAGCAAAAATATCATCCACGTATCTCCACCATCCTTGCAGTTTTAAGTTAGGGACATTCACATTAGGAACTAAATAGGGGTTCTAACAGGTTTATTTCTTAGGGCAATGAGAAACGTGTGACCCTTGCAAGATAGAGCAAGAAATAAAATTACATCGATAAAAGCTTCGATGCATTAGCATACCCGGAATGGTTCAGAAAAGGGCACTCACCAAAGCTAGAAAAATATTTTACAGAGCGTATGTAGAGAGTACATGGAATAAAGAAAACAAGAAAATAGTTGCCTCCCTTTTATGCCTAAAATGAAACAATCACGTCAAAAATGAAAGAAAGTCAATATAAATTTGTATATACCTTTGATAATACCTTAAAAAACAAAGTATGTAAAAATAAATTGGAAGGAGAAGCAGTAATACAGATGTGTAGCGGGGGTATACATAATCAATTGCAATAATTGTGGAGACAAGATATGTGGGGGAATCAGGTAGGGGAATAAGGACTAGAGTCCAAGAACATAGAAGGGCAGTACAGCTTAACTCTCAGGGGTAGTGCTATAGCTAGACATTGTTGGGAATGACCATAGGATGGATTTCAAAAACAGTAGGCTTATATACAAAAGCAACAAAATTAGTCACAGGAGGGTAGTAGAAGGTGCGCTCAGAGAGATCAAAGTAATTGAAGGAAACAAAGGTTTTACCTCAGAAGATCCCATAAGCCGAGCTTTGATATTAAAAGAAGCTAAGATTGACCCTGCTGACCTGGAGATTAGGTTTCCTGCCCAACAGACTTACGGTGACCACACCCTTACCACAAGTGTGAATCCCATTGACCATCAGCTCAGGATATCAGAGCGACAAGAGGGGATTGGCAACTCTCAAGCCAGAACAGCCATCGCATAAATGACAGCACAACGAGAGAAGTTCCAGAAGACTGCTGGGTTCCTTGACCCACCAGGCTAACATCCCAACATCTCTTGAGAATGGGCCACAGAAGGGCCTGAAAGTACTCGAGTGTGGAGTAAAACTAAATGTAAATACTTAGAAGTAAACAAGTTACAAATTGAATTTGTGGGTTTCTTTTTTTTTCAATCTTCAGAAGAAAAACTGAAAGAAGTTTTTGTTTGGTTCTTATTATTATTATTATTATTATTATTATTATTATTATTATTATTATTATTATTATTATTTATTATTATTATATTATCCAAGCAGCATCCCTAGCTTTAAATTAATGCTACAAGCTGGAGTGCCCCAGTAATAAAAGGACTCCAGCATAGAACAGAATGATAGATAACTATGAAGAAGACAAATGAAAACCAGCAGTTTTTTTTCTTTTAGTCTCCTTGTTAGTATATGCCAGTATGAGATATCGAAGTCTTGCATTCTGATAAAAAAGAAAATCAACCTATCAGCGATGCATTATGGGATATGAGCTTTCTTTGCTGTGCCATCATTTAGTATCGTATATCGCGAGAAACGTTCATATAGAACTTTTATATTTAAAAAAGTGTTGATATTGGTACTACAAAGTTTCTTCTTTAGCTAGAAACAAATAAAAAAGTTCTCGAGATTAATGGTTCATCACGGAAAGTGCTTGCAATTCAAGAAAGGTTTCAAGGAAAGTAAATTGTTTTTGATGAAATTGATGCTGCAATATTGTCTGTGATAAATGGGTTAAAGAGAGTTTCTGTTTTGTTATACAAATACCGGGAAATCTTGTGAAATCCCTTACACAATGGCTTCTTTATTTAGGGATAGATCTCTCTCTGCTCGTTCAGTTTCGAAAGAAGCGGGTCGCCATTGTTTCGTTGCGTCTTAATGAACCCTCATTATGCCATCATTGAATACAATATTTCCTTAGATTCCTATAGAGCAAAGTTCATTGGCTTCGTTAGCAACTGGGGAGTTGGGTATGTCCTGGAAAGTTCTCTTAGTTATCTTGAGTTTTATCAAGGATCTTTCCAAGAAAGTTCTCTTTCTTATCTTTATTTTATCAAGGACCTTTCCAGGAAAGTTCTCTTACTTATCTTGAGTGTTATCAAGGAGCTTTCCTGGAAAGTTCTCTTACTTATCTTGAGTTTTATCAAGGACCTTTCCTGGAAAGTTTTCTTACTTATCTTGAGTTTTATCAAGGACCTTTCCAGGAATGTTCTCTTACTTATCTTGAGTTTTATCAAGGACCTTTCCAGGAAAGTTCTCTTACTTATCTTGAGTTTTATCAAGGACCTTTCCAGGGAAGTTCTCTTTCTTATCTTGAGTTTTATCAAGGACCTCTCCAGGAAAGTTCTCTTTCTTATCTTGGGTTTTATCGAGGACCTTTCCAGGAAAGTTCTCTTTCTTATCTTGAGTTTTATCAAGGACCTTTCCAGGAATGTTCTCTTACTTATCTTGAGTTTTATCAAGGACCTTTCCAGGAAAATTCTCTTTCTTATCTTGAGTTTTATCAAGGACCTTTCCAGGAAAGTTCTTTTACTTATCTTGAGTTTTATCAAGGACCTTTCCAGGAAAGTTCTCTTACTTAACTTGAGTTTTATCAAGGACCTTTCCAGGAAAGTTATCTGTCTTATCTTGGGTTTTATCGAGGACCTTTCCAGGAAAGTTCTCTGTCTTATCTTGAGTTTTATCAAGGACCTTTCCAGGAAAGTTCTCTTACTTATCTTGAGTTTTATCAAGGACCTTTCCAGGAAAAGTTCTCATACTTATCTTGAGTTTTATCAAGGACCTTTCCAGGAAAGTTCTCTTTCTTATCTTGGGTTTTATCGAGGACCTTTCCAGGAAAGTTCTCTGCCTTATTTTGAGTTTTATTAAGGACCTTTCCAGGAAAGTTCTCTTTCTTATCTTGAGTTTTATCAAGGACCTTTCCAGGAAAGTTCTCTTACTTATTTTGAGTTTTATCAAGGACCTTTCCAGGAAAAGTTCTCTTACTTATCTTAAGTTTTATCAAGGACCCCTTTCCAGGGAAAGTTGTTGCTTTCTTATCTTTGGGTTTTATGAGGGAGACCTTTCCAGGGGAAAAGAAAGTTCTCTTTGTCTTACTCGTTGAGTTTTATTTTATCAAGGACCTTTTTTCCAGGAAAAGTTCTGCTCATTCTTACTTATCTTGAGTTTTATCAAGGGTCTTTATCTGACCTTTCCATTGAAAATCTGCCTCCTCCAGGTAGTCAGTTCTTCAGGGGCAGGCAGCCAGTTCTTCCCCCATCCCCTGTCAGACTACCTCATGTGGTGCACTCTAGGCATGACTTGAAGTTCTTTGCAGCGTCCCTTCAGCCCCTAGCTGTAACGCATTTCATTAATTATTTTACTGTATCTTACTGTACCTCTCTTCATGTTCTCGTCTTCCATTCAACTTTTTACCCTTTCCTAATAATTGTTTTATAGTGCAACGGTTTTGAAGTTTTCCTCCTGTTACACCTTTCAAAGCACCTTTATCATATTCCATTCAAATAGCCAGTCCTTGTTCCTATGTAGGGGTGGGGATGGTGAGACGGTATTGCCATCAGTGTACCTTACGTGGTGCACTGTAGGCATTGTTAAATGATGTTGCAGTGTGCCATAGGCCTCCTAGCTGCACCCACTTTTTAGTCGTTATTCCCGCTTCCTTCCTTCCATTTTGCTGTCCAACTTCTCCTAACTATTACTTCTGTGTGCAACTGCGGTGTTTCTTTCCAGGTTCAGTTCCTCGTTGTTGGACGAGTGGTTTACGCCTCGCCTAATTGATTCGGTAGTTGCGAGTTCGATCGACTCCCTGCTCTGCCAATGTTGAATCAGGAATTTACTTCTGGTGATTAGATATTCATTTCTCGATATAATGTGGTTCAGATCCCACAATAAGCTGTAGGTCCCGTTGCTGGGTAACCAATGGGTTCCTAGCCTCGTAAAAATATCTAATCCTTCGGGTAAGCCCTAGGAGAGCTGTTAATCAGCTCAGTGGTCTGGTTAACTAGATATACTTAAACTTTTCCTTTTCCTTCCAGGTTCACTTTTCACAGATTTTTAGTGGAAGATGGCTGACCACCAAGTGGTCATCCACTTAGTGGCCCGCTGATAATATCAGCTTGTACAGTGGTATGGCCAAGATATAGACATGGTAGCCACTTTCGTATCACTCTTTTTAGTGTCGTCCACGTTTTAGTAGCTAGTTCACAGTCTTCCATGCAAAACGACTGTTTCCATTTTTTATTATTTTAAGGCTGACCACTTGCTGCCACCATTAATGGCTGGCCACGTTTCCACAAATGTCTCCCGTGGGCCGGGGTGGGGAGGGGGGGGGGAGAGTAGGAAGCCACAGAGTCCTGCTTCATTTATTTTCTGTAGCGCTCTCTATCTTGATGTCTAGCCTCCCCAAATTTATCTTTTTGCTTTGCTTCCTCAAGTTTTGAGTGGCTGAAAGTGCATCTGTGATTGGCACTGTATCCTAAATTACACCATTCATAGATTCATTCATTGAATCTTTGGGAGCCGGATCAAAGGCCAAATCCCTTCTACTACTACTACTACTACTACTACTAATGCTGGTTAACGAGCCGTTTCAAAGGCCAAATCCCTTCATCTAATACTACTACTAATGTTGTCCCGTGAGCACACTAGGGAGCCGTTTCAAATGTCAAATCCAGCTACTACAGCTACTGTTAATACTGTCCCGTGAGCATACTTAGGGGAGCCGTTTCAAAGACAAATCCAGATCATTACTACTGACACTGTCCCATGATCACACCTAGGGAACCTTTTCAATGGTCAAACCCTGACCATTACTACTATACTACTAATACTGTCTCATGATCACAGTGCCGAGCAGTACAGAAACACGATTTAAAGAAGTTCTTCACGAAATCATACACAGCAGAGGCGTATCAAAAAATTAAGAATCCTTTTATAAACCTCAACTAAAGCTACAACGGTTTGCAACAGGAGGTTATCTTAACCTC